>NC_068938.1:207743009-207985509 GCF_016801865.2 Culex pipiens pallens
AAACAAAAAACAAAAAACAAAAAACAAAAAACAAAAAACAAAAAACAAAAAACAAAAAACAAAAAACAAAAAACAAAAAACAAAAAACAAAAAACAAAAAACAAAAAACAAAAAACAAAAAACAAAAATTTATTCATAAAGGCAGCAGTTTACTAGTTGAATTCACTTCCCTGCCAGAACTTCAACCAAAATTTCGGCCATAGTTCATCCGAGGTGACCACTCAACGGGGAAGCTCACACACACACACGGTTGGGAGCGGGCTGCTCCCTAAATAAATTATTAAGCGCAAAACGGAATGGGAGGTGCCTGTTAAAAGAAAAGAGGGACCTCGCCGAAATGACTGCAATTCTTTTACCAGGTTTCGTTTTTTTTTCGGCCTCAACCCCGGAGGACCCTCTTTCGGGAAAGGACGAAAAGGGCAAGGCATCTCCGCGAAACTCGTTGAAAAGTCATGGAAAATTATATGGTCTGCCCTCCCTCGAGTGTGTGTGAGTTGGAGTGCAAGGATTAAGTGGAAGTCGGTGTATTTTTCGGGGAGACTCGGACCGGTCATGGATCACGACGACGACTTTGGTGTGGACAACGTTCGTCGAGAAGGAGTCAGAGCAGAGCAGAGGGAACATCCAATTATAATTCTGACGAGAAAACATAATTTATTTTCTTATGAGGAATCTTCGCCCTCCTTTTTGGTTTGGATCTTGGTGAAGGGTTGATGTTCGGTGGGGGAAGGGGAGAAGGGAACGCATGTTGTTCCGGACCGTTTCGGACGTGGACATTGGCAGAGGACATGGCCATGAACACCGCTGACGATGAACGGCGTTGTCGTTGGAGAGTGAGATCCAATCGCAGAAGGTTGCAGTCGTTTGTCTTAATGTCAAATTGTTGTGGGACATTGGCCAGTTTTCAAATGTTTCAGTTGTGGTACTTTCTTTTAAAGAAGTTTTGAAAATTCAGAAACATTTACCGTTTATTGAAAATTAAAAAAGACATTAAACAACTCGTGAAAACCACTTAACCATGGTTGATGATCAACACAGAAAAAAAAAATGATGGTAATATTCATCAGGAAATGGTGACAGATTTTTTGGCAAAATAAATGATAAATTTTACCCCAGAAAATGATGAATTGTCATCAGTTTTTGATGAATATTCATCAGGTTCACATTTTTACGCATTTTTTATGTAATATTACACAAATAAAGAGGTAATATTCAACCTACCAAATTTTCAACATTCCACTATGGTACATTGGGTGGCCAAGTTTCAAAAAAGTGACCTTCTCCAAATATTTTTTGGTATTTTTTTCTCGAAAGTAAACATTCTAACTAAGAAAAATCCAAATTTCCAAAGCTCTAAGTTTGTTCATTACGGAGATACGCAAGCTGAAAGTCAAAAAATGGAGTAAAAAACTAGCGTTTTTCGTAAAAAAGACTGATTGTTTAATTTTAACATAGCTTAGCCATTTTAAATATTTTATTGGGACAATTATACATCGTTGGAAAGGTAATGAGATAAGCTTTGAAACTGTTAATAGATAAAATGTTGTTTCCAAACCAAAAACTGAAGTTTTCATCGAATAACTGGAGCATTTTTTTTACAAATCATATTTATTTGTGTTTGTTAATCGAGTACTTTTTTTGCTAACCGATGCTAAACATGAAACTAAGATCACTTGAAAGATTGGATCATAATCTAACATTGCTGAAATTTCCAGCCTGCGATTTTTTGCGTTTTCGGAGATATGCCATTTTGAACATTTACGTTTTATCAAAATTTGCTGCAATCTACATATGCGCCCGTTTATTTCACTTGTTTTGCTACCTACTTCGTGGGCATTGTCGCTTCAAAAATCAATACCTGGTTTCAAGAAGTTCGAAATGACTTTATTGGAATTTTCTGTTGCCTACATTTAAAATTGAGTACCTTAGTCAAAATAAGGTATTCGTACCGAAGTTTCTAAAGCGAAACTGGAGAATCTCAGTTTGATACCGAAAAAAGTATTCAGCAAAATATTGACTTAGCATGATGAATTTCTGCGATCAATCCATGAAACTGATCCACATTTAAGTTCTATGTTGGTTAGTACAAAACATCATAAAAGTACCTTTAACATATCCTGAAGCCGTCAGAAACTCTATAATCAAATGAATTTTCATGAACAAGAACATTAGGATTAGTAAGAATATGTTTTGTATTTTATCGTTTTAATTCATTATTAATATTTTGAATGAAATTAATTTTTCTGTTATTTGATTTAACAATTAAAATTTTCGCAATTTATGCCCGTAAGGTTGGGGGGGGGGGGGGGGGTTATAATGGCATGGACTCACAAAAAGAAACACACAGCAGTAAATAATAAATATTTGACTTAAAATGGATTTATTACGCTTAACAAAATTTTTTTGGAGGGGAGGAGGGGGGGGGGTGGTGTGAAGGAAAGTGGAGGGAGGGGTTGTGTCTTTAAAGTGGGGATGTATTTGCTTATCCATAATTTAATAATATAAACTTGCAATAAAATATATACGCAATTCTTTTGCACTTGCAAATGTTTGAAAAGACTATTTATTATAAACAATCCACTATTGAAAAACATGAAGAGTCATAAAAATCGACGTATATCATTTCAATACCATACAATTACCCAAATTTGTATGAAAAAAAAAACATTTAAAAAGCAAAAAAATAATTTGGCCGCCTGTTTGTATGGAGATGGCCCATAGTGCATTCCAAAATTCAACTTTTTTTCTGTGAACGACAAACTGCACTGCACTAAACGGTAGAGTGGAATAATTTGCCGAGCTTAAAACTAAGCTACCACCTTAAGTCAGTCTCATTTGCTTCTACCTGGGTTAGCACTCCAGAACCTGGAGTGAGAAAAACTTTCGGAATGTCATCTCATCAAGCGGGGAGGTGGTGGAAGGTGTGGGAAATCATTGCATAATGCATCTCGCTGGCAGAAACCCGTCGGAATGCTCGGCAAAGAGCTTCTTCATAAAGAGGTTTTAGTTCTTCAGCGATGAATGAGTTTAACTCGCGAGCTTGGGGGGGCTGGTGGGGAGTGAGAAAAGCAGGGCAATCTCGCTGGAAGCACGGCTAGGGGCTCTTCGTGGAGACCTGGTGACGGCATCACCATCCAGTGTGACAGGGCTCTTGACGATAATGTGGCGCTGATGCTGTGCGGGGCTAAGCTGCTGATTTTTTTTTAGAAAAAAGGTAGTTCATCCTCTGGAACTAGTGTGAGCATGAGCATATGTGTTCCTTTCTTTTGCTGGCTCTTTTTTGTCAAGTTGTTCCACCTCATGCGATATGCATAATGCAATTATAAAGTTTAGCTGAGATTAAGTTATCATCAGGTTGGATTTGAGACTGAGATGGTGAAGATTTGGTGTGGGTGCGAAAGGAAAGAGAAACTGTTATTATTACTGAGGTAATGGGATTTTCAAGTGCACCTGGAATTATTGTTTTTATTAGTGAGCAGTTCTCTAGGATTTCGGTCATTCGATTTTTTTTGTATTTTTTAATCCGACTGAAACTTTTTTGGTGGCTTCGGTATGCCCAAAGAAGCCATTTTGCATCATTAGTTTGTCCATATAATTTTCCATACAAATTTGGCAGCTGTCCATACAAAAATGATATGTGAAAATTCAAAAATCTGTATCTTTTGAAGGAATTTTTTGATCGATTTGGTGTCTTCGGCAAAGTTGTAGGTATGGATATGGACTACACTGGAAAAAAATGATACACGGTAAAAAAAATTTGGTGATTTTTTTATTTAACTTTTTATCACTAAATCTTGATTTGCAAAAAAACACTATTTTTAATTTTTTTTATTTTTTGATATGTTTTAGAGGACATAAAATGCCAACTTTTCAGAAATTTTCAGGTTGTGCAAAAAATCTTTGAACGAGTTATGAATTTTTTAATCAATACTGATTTTTCCAAAAAATCGAAAATTGGTCGCAAAAATTTTTCAACTTCATTTTTCGATGTAAAAACAAATTTGCAATCGAAAAGTACTTTAGTAAAATTTTGATAAAGTGCACCGTTTTCAAGATAAATCCATGTTTAGGTGACTTTTTTGAAAATAGTCGCAGTTTTTCATTTTTTTAAATTAGTGCACATGTTTGCACACTTTTGGAAAAAATATTTTTGAAAAGCTGAGAAAATTCTCTATATTTTGCTTCTTTGGACTTTGTTGATACGATCTTTAGTTGCTGAGATATTGCAATGCAAAGGTTTAAAAACAGGAAAATTGATGTTTTTTAAGTCTCACCCAAACAGCCCACCATTTTTCAATGTCGATATCTCAGCAACTAATGGTCCGATTTTCAATGTTAATATATGAAACATTTGTAAAATTTTCCGATCTTTTCGAAAACAATATTTTCAAAATTTTCAATTCAAGACTGACATTTTACAAGGGCGTAATATTGCATGTTTGGCCCTTTTGAAATGTTAGTCTTGATTTGAAATTTTTGAAAATATTTTTTTCGAAAAGATCGGAAAATTTCACAAATGTTTCATATATTAACATTGAAAATCGGACCATTAGTTGCTGAGATATCGACATTAGAAAATTGTGGGTTGTTTGGGTGAGACTTAGAAAACATCAATTTTCCTGTTTTTAAACCTTTGCATTGCAATATCTCAGCAACTAAAGGTCGTATCAACAAAGTCCCAAGAAGCAAAATATAGAGAATTTTCTCAGCTTTTCAAAAATATTTTTTCCAAAAGTGTGCAAACATGTGCACTAATTTAAAAAAATGAAAAAGTGCGACTATTTTCAAAAAAGTCACCTAAAAATGGATTTAACTTGAAAACGGTGCACTTTATCAAAATTTTACTAAAGTACTTTTCGATTGCAAATTTGATTTTACATCGAAAAATGAAGTTGAAAAATTTTTGCGACCAATATTTCGATTTTTTGAAAAAATCAGTATTGATTAAAAAATTCATAACTCGCTCAAAGATTTTTTGCACAACCTGAAAATTTCTGAAAAGTTGGCATTTTATGTCCTCTAAAACATATCAAAAAATAAAAAAAATTAAAAATAGTGTTTTTTTGCAAATCAAGTTTTAGTGATAAAAAGTTAAATAAAAAAATCACCAAATTTTTTTTACCGTGTATCATTTTTTTCCAGTGTAGTCCATATCCATACCTACAACTTTGCCGAAGACACCAAATCGATCAAAAAATTCCTTCAAAAGATACAGATTTTTGAATTTTCACATATCATTTTTGTATGGACAGCTGCCAAATTTGTATGGAAAATTATATGGACAAACTAATGATGCAAAATGGCTTCTTTGGGCATACCGAAGCCACCAAAAAAGTTTCAGTCGGATTAAAAAATACAAAAATTAAAATTGAAGAAAAAAGACCGATTTCGTAGAGAATTGCTCTAGTTGTTACTTATTTTTATGATGAACTTTTAATTTCGTTTTTTTTTCTTTTGAATCAAAGTATAGCCTAAATATTCAAATCATATGTTATTTTTACTCAATATAAAGTGTGTATAGTAAAAGAATTAAAATTATTTTTTGATTCTATCTAATTTAGTAAATTCAAAGAAAACGGTTTGTGTGAACTCAAACCTGTATTTTAATTACAAATACACCGATTATATTTACAACAATGGCACTTTCGTAATTTGGTCATAAACAAGGTCTTTACGCGATTTGGTAATATTATTTTTTATATAGGGCTAGTGCTTATTATTTAGAATACATTGGAAAATATTCGAATATGCGTAGTGCGTCCATCCCGAGATTTCCCAGGACTGAATTACTGGGATTTTTGTAAAACGGAAAATTTCTCAAATCACCAGAAATTTATGTTTCGTAGTTTATTTTTAAATTCAAAAAATACATATTTCGGTCTGGAAATTCAAATTTTGTGGTTAAGAAGTGGAACAGTTGAGATCCCAGTAATAAATAGAATTTTAAAAGCGATTATATTTTTAATTAGATTTATAATATAATTTTTTTGCGCAAAGGTAAGTTTTTTAAATTATTGCGATTGGTTTGGTATTATATTTACGCTTAATTTTTTTTATTTGGATATAAATTTTCATATTTTTTCCTTAATATCAGCATAAACAAATGTAACAATTTTGAACAGATGTTGATACAAATTTTTTGCTCAATAATTTGATAGTTTTGATGGATTTCTGTTTGAAATGATAACAGAACAGCAAAATTGGAACACCAATTTCCAATTGTAATGCTGTAAAATCTAATGTCCTTAGTGAATATAAAAGATTAAATTTAAAAAAATGTACAAAATACTGAATTCTAAACTGAGCAATTCTTACAAAATTCAGCCGATTTATTTAGTTTTTTTTTATTTGGCGCAAACTTTGTTAGGGTGTTCCCAATGCCAATGTCTCAGCAACTAATGGTTCAATTTTCAATGTCAAAAATGAAACATTATTGAAATCTTCCTATCTTTTAGAAAAATAATATTTTTAATTTTTTTATACTATTTCTTCAAAAATGCATAATATTGAATGTTAGGCTCTTTTGATTTGAAAGTCTTGCTTCAATTTTTTTAAACTGTTGTTTTTCAACAGATCGGAATATCGTTATCGTTATCGTTATTTCGATAATATTATCGGCAATAATTTTTCCGCCGATAATGGACGATACCTTATTTTTAAAATCTCTCTTAATTGGACTTAGTTCAACCAAAACGTGTTAAATTTCCAATGTTTTCACCAAAAATATGATTTTTGAAAATGTAGTAAGTTGCGAGTATAAAATTTAAAAAAAAACTTTTTTAAACTCATATTGTTTGCAGAATTCCGTATTTTTTGATAGTACTTAAATATTCATAAATTTCATTTAGGCTTCATCCATAAAGTACGTCACGCTAAAATCAGCCAAAATTTACCCCCCCCCCCTCCCCCCCCCCCCCCCCCCCCCCCCCCCCCCCCCCCCCCCCCCCCCCCCCCCCCCCCCCCCCCCCCCCCCCCCCCCCCCCCCCCCCCCCCCCCCCCCCCCCCCCCCCCCCCCCCCCCCCCCCCCCCCCCCCCCCCCCCCCCCCCCCCCCCCCCCCCCCCCCCCCCCCCCCCCACCCCCCCCCCCCCCCCCCCCCCCCCCCCCCCCCCCCCCCCCCCCCCCCCCCCCCCCCCCCCCCCCCCCCCCCCCCCCCCCCACCCCCCCCCCCCCCCCCCCCCCCCCCCCCCCCCCCCCCCCCCCCCCCCCCCCCCCCCCCCCCCCCCCCCCCCCCCCCCCCCCCACCCCCCCCCCCCCACCCCCCCCCCCCCCCCCCCCCCCCCCCCCCCCCCCCCCCCCCCCCCCCCCCCCCCCCCCCCCCCCCCCCCCCCCCCCCCCCCCCCCCCCCCCCCCCCCCCCCCCCCCCCCCCCCCCCCCCCCCAATGTTGGCCGATTTTTGTCACGCTTTCCCTTTACTTATAACATGCAATGTCACACTTTCTCAGACCCCCCCTCCCCCCCTAGAGTGTGACATACTTTATGGATGACGCCTTACTTTTTCACTTTATTTGAGTTTTTTTTGTAAAATACTGCAATTTTGATAAAATTCCATATTTTTGCCTTCCTCACCTTACTGAGGAAAGGCTATAAAATCACTCGAAAATTGAACTTCTCAATTAGACCTCCTAGACCCATGTATACCTATCGACTCAGAATCGAATTCTGAGCAGATGTCTGTGTGTGTGTGTGTGTGTAGGGATGTGGGCCTGTGCACCAAAAAATATGCACTCGATTATCTCAGCACTGGCTTAACCGATTTGGACCGTTTTGGTCTCATTCGATTTGTCTTGGGGTCCCATAAGTCCCTATTTAAAATTATGAAGTTTAGTAAAGTACTTCAAAAGTTATGCTAAAAAAACGATTTTGACTAAAGTCCGGAAGATTGTAAAAAGGGTGGTTTTTGTAAGAAATCCCAGCATGTTAAACATTTTTAGAAAGGTATTTAAAAGACCTTTCCAACGCAACCAATACATTGAAGATCTGACAACCCTATCAAAAGTTATTAGCAATTAAGTGTTAATTATGCACTTTTTGGAAGCCGCATCTCAGATATCACGATGAAAACGTTGTCCGGATCTATCATGCAACCCGTCGTTGAACAGGTAATCAAAAGATCTTTCCAACGCGTCCAAAACGTTGAAGATCTGACAACCCTATCAAAAGTTATAAGCACTTAAGAGTTATTATACACTTTTTGGAGGCTAGTTCTCAGATATTTAGATGAAAACGTATTCCAAATATATCATGCGACCTATCTTTGGATAGGTAATTTAAAGAGCTTCCCACGAGCGTGTCTATTTTGGATAGCATTACCCTTTGAATGAGAGGAAGGCACCAACCACCTAAGGGTGGATTAAGTAACGTTTTTTCAAAAAACATTCATATTTTCAAAATTTGGAATATGGGTATAAAACGATGCAAAATTTTGTATTCTTTTTCACTTTGCTAGATTTTTTTTTAAATAAAAAAAAACAAATTTCCGTTTTTTTTCGAAAATACTAACATTTTCAAAATTTACAATATGGGTAGCAAACGATATTTTATGCATTTTCACATTGTTTGTGGAAAATACTTAAATTTTCACAAAAAACAGTTTTTTTTAGAAGTTAATCAAATATTTATGAATTGCAATATGAGTATCAATCGAACCGAAATTTGATGTGCATTTACAGTTTATTAGAGTTTCTTTATAAAACACTATTATTTTTACAAAATAATGTATTTTTTCGAAAATATTCAAATTTTTAGAATGCATTTTCACTTACTTAAAAAAGTTATGGGAAGCATGCAAAATTTTGCTGTGTTTTTTTAATATTTTCGAAAAAGTTCGGTATGTTTGTTATTCTGTTCAAAATTTTAGTATAAAAAAAACATTATTGAAGTAAAAAAGCATACAACATTTCGCTTCGTTTGATACCCATATAGCAAATTTTGATAATATGATTGATTTCGAAAAAAAAGGTTTTTTTATGAAAATCTTAGTATTTTTCCAAAAAAAAATAAACTCTAGTAAAAAAAGCATACAAAATTTTACTTCGTTTGATACCCATATTGCAAATTTTTAAAATTTTAATATTTTTGGAAAAAAGTATTTGTGAAAATTTTAGTATTTAAAAAAACTCTATTGAAGTTTAAAAGCATACCAAATACTTTTTTTTGTGGATCCACTTTTTTAAAATCGAGATCGAAGTAAGCTATGATCGCCTTTTCACTCCGCGTTTTTTCGTCTTCTGAGGATTTTCGTCAAAGTCTTATCGGCTAGTTTTGAATGAACTTGTGAGTGTAAGTGAAAAGGTGGACATGGTAAAGATATCCAGGTAACGATTCCTTTTGTGGATTTAGAAAAACCAGGAGCTGTTACTGATCTGTTGCATGTCCGAGAAGACCTCGCTTAGCTGAGAAAGAGCCTCAATCGCGCAGATGCCGAGGAAATCTTGCCTGATTTAATGCGGCCGTTGAAAAGGATAAGGATTTAGAAGCTGGCGATTGGGGCACAATCTGGCTGTGTCTTTTGAAGATATGCAGATTCTTGGTGAGATCTTTCCATCACTATTTGCTAGATGATTATATTCTCCTATATTATTATAAAATAAAATAAATAACCCTCCTACCCATTCCCCAATCTCCGGTTCCTCAATCCCAATTCGCCCAATTCCACTTCCACCCTAAAAATATAATATCTGCCAAATTTACACTAACACACCACACCTAACTGATTCGGAGCGTTTGGTACGGTATGTCCACGCATCCTTCCTCCTCTATAGATTCTGTGAAATGTGATCCGTTCACAGAATCCTCTCTGCGGTAAACACAACGCAGTAGGGCTGGCCGCTTTGATTTTTGTATTACATTTTCGGGTATTCTCGGATGAACTGCAATTATTAATATTGACAAGAAAAGTGCTTGTGGCGTAATCTAATCACAAGACTTTCCAGCATGCTTTCATCGGACTGGCTGCGTGAATCCACTTTTTTTTAATCATAACTCGGCGACAAAATATTTGACTATACTTTTCTATGGCACAAAAGCTACGTGTTTTCGTCACCTAAAACATATGAAAATGAAATCTAATTTTGGGAAAATGACTTTTTTTTAAAGTTGATTATAAAATCTAAATCTCATTAAAAAAGAAATTTAAATGTTTTCTTTTTACCTGAACCGATTTTTTTTACAGAACAGTCCTCATTAATACTTACAGCTTTGCCGAAGTCCTGATCAGAAAATTCCTTCAAAAGTTACAGATTTTCAAATATTATGTACCATATTTGTATAGACAGCTGCCAAAATTGTATAGAGATTGTATGGGTAAAATAAAGTCTGAGCCAAACAAAAAAATACAAATAAAATCCATTTTCGGATTTGGTAGAGAATTGCTCAGGAGAGGTTAAATTATTTGTTGAACAAAAGTAGCTCAAAGAGATCCACTTAATTGGAAAAAGCTTTAATCAGTGATAGTTGTGAATTGTTTTAAATTAATTATTAAATTAACAGACATACACGGAAAAGAGTTCTATCCAAAATTCAACAATTCAAATTAGCTGGCTTCAAATTGGTGAAACAGTGATTTTTTTGGTTGAATCAGCTAAAATTACAGCTAAATTTACCAACCTGTGATTGGTGAAATAGCTAACCCTGATTGCTGATTTGCTTTCCAAAACTGACAGCCCAAATCAAAATGACAGGAGAGATTTTACCAAAAATAATGGTGTTTCAGCACAATTTTGCGTAATTTTACCAAAAAATTAGCTGGAACCGGCAGCATGGATTTTTTGACAGGTCATCAGTTCGAGACCAAAACAAAGCATCGTCTTGTATCGTGTTCGATCCTGTTTGAGCCGCTCAGTTCGCGAAGTTTTTTGATGGTTATGTGTGCTGTTTGAGTGCAAGTGCAAGTGCAAAAGGTGATAGAATGTGTTGTGTGAGTGAATAAATCAAAAGCCTGGAAGGTTTTCTGCGGATCGGCACCTGAAGGTAAGTTTCAGTAGATAAGGTGAGAAGTTTTTTGTGTTGAGAGAAAGTGGTTAGAAGTTGAGCCTCTCGTTATTGTTTGGATGATGCGTAGGTAAAAACATGTACTTAACATAAAGTGGGAGCATCCCTAAACCACGTGAACACTTTGGCAGGGGAAAGGGGAGGCTGGCGATTGTCCACAGTATACTTTTTTGTATGGACATCTATCCACCTGGAGGGGCGGCGGGTACAGAATGGCTAGACATAGATTGGCCAATGTTTGACAGCTCCGAACAAATAGGGTACCTAATGCCTTTTAAGCACATCCATAAATATTGTTAAATATAGTTAGAAATGAAGTTAAATTAAGTTCAATTAAGTTAAATTAAGTGAAATTAAGTTTAATCAATTTAAGGTTACTTAAATTAAGTTACATTTGGTAAAATTTAAATAAAAATGTAGAATTCAGTTAAAATCAGTTAAATTGATAAAATTTAGTTAAAATTAGTTAAATTTAGTTGAAATTAGTAAAATTTCGTTAAAATTGATTAAATTTAGTTTAAATTAGTAAAATAAAGTAAAGTTTAGATAAGTTCAATTAAATTTTGTTGAATTAAGATGAATTTAAAAAAAATAGTTAAATTAAGCAAAATTTAGTTAAATTCAGATACATTCAGTTGAAATTAGTTATTTTTTGTGTGATTTAGTTGAATTTGCCCAAATTTGGTTAAATTAAGTTGTGTTAACTTAACACTGTTAAGTTAAATTTAGTAAAATTAAAAAAAATTAGCAAAATTAAGTAAAATTAAGCAAAATTAAGTAGAATTAAGCAAAATTAAGTAAAATTAAGCAAAATTAAATAAAATTAAGCATAATTAAGTAAATTATGTAAAATTAAGTAAAATTAAGTAAAATAAAGTAAATTTATGTAAAATTAAGTAAAATAAAGTTAAATTAAGTAAAATTGAGATGAAATTATGTTAAATTCAGTGAATATATGTCAAATTAATTTCAATCAAGTTTAATTAAGTAAAATTAAATTAAATCAGTTAAATTGAGCTTAATTAAGTTGAAAATGGTTATATTTAGAAAAATGTAGTTGAATTTAGGTAAATGTAGATGAATATAGGTAAATGTAAGTACATTTATTCAAATGTTATTACATTTGGCAGAATTCAGTTAAATTTAATGTAATTTGGTAGAATTTAGTTAAATTTAAAGTTATTTGGTAAAATTCAGTTAATTTGAGTTTAATTAAGTTAAGTTAACTTTAATTAAGTTAAAATAAGTTTATTTAAGTTAAATTAGGTTAAACTAAAATAAATTAAGTTAAATTCAATTGAATTAAGTTAAATTAAGTTGAATTAAGTTAAATTAAGTTAAATTGAGTTAAATTAAGTTAAATTAAATTAAATTAAGTTAACTTTAATTAAGCTAAAATAAGTTTGATTAAGTTAAATTAAATTAAGTTAAATTTAGTTTCATTAAGTTATATTAAGCTAAATTGAGTTAAATTGAGTTAAATTAAGTTAAATTTAGTAAAATTTAGTTAAATTAAGTTAAATCATGTTGAATTAAGTTAAATTTAGCTAAATTAAGATAAATTAAGTTAAGTTAAGTTAAATAAAGTTAAATAAAGTCAAATAAAGTTAAATAAAGTTAAATTAAGCTAAATAAAGTTGAATCAAGTTAAATTAAGTTTAGTTAAGTTTAATTAAGTTAAATTAAGTTAAATTAAGTTAAATTAAGTTAAATTAAGTTTAATTAAGTTAAATTAAGTAAAATTAAGTTAAATTATGTTAAATTAAGTTAAATTAAGTTAAATTAGGTTAAGTTAAGTTAAATCAAGTTAAGTTAAATTTAGTTAAATTATGTTAAATTAAGTTAAATTTAGTTAAATTAAGTTGGATAAAGTAAAGTTATTTTGTTTAAGTGAAAGTAATTTGATGTTATATTTAAACTTTGTTAAATGCAAAACATAGTTTAAATTTAACATGAATTTACTATAATTTAACCAAATTTACTTTTTGTAAGTTTTTTTTTGTATTTTTGTTTTTTTTTTTGTATTTTTGTATTTTTGTATTTTTGTATTTTTGTATTTTTGTATTTTTGTATTTTTGTATTTTTGTATTTTTGTATTTTTGTATTTTTGTATTTTTGTATTTTTGTATTTTTGTATTTTTGTATTTTTGTATTTTTGTATTTTTGTATTTTTGTATTTATGTATTTTTGTATTTTTGTATTTTTGTATTTTTGTATTTTTGTATTTTTGTATTTTTGTATTTTTGTATTTTTGTATTTTTGTATTTTTGTATTTTTGTATTTTTGTATTTTTGTATTTTTGTATTTTTGTATTTTTGTATTTTTGTATTTTTGTATTTTTGTATTTTTGTATTTTTGTATTTTTGTATTTTTGTATTTTTGTATTTTTGTATTTTTGTATTTTTGTATTTTTGTATTTTTGTATTTTTGTATTTTTGTATTTTTGTATTTTTGTATTTTTGTATTTTTGTATTTTTGTATTTTTGTATTTTTGTATTTTTGTATTTTTGTATTTTTGTATTTTTGTATTTTTGTATTTATGTATTTTTGTATTTTTGTATTTTTGTATTTTTGTATTTTTGTATTTTTGTATTTTTGTATTTTTGTATTTTTGTATTTTTGTATTTTTGTATTTTTGTATTTTTGTATTTTTGTATTTTTGTATTTTTGTATTTTTGTATTTTTGTATTTTTGTATTTTTGTATTTTTGTATTTTTGTATTTTTGTATTTTTGTATTTTTGTATTTTTGTATTTTTGTATTTTTGTGAGTCGTGTGGTGTTCGTTGGATCGATCGGAGAGTGAATCGACGCGCGCGAATCCGCGGGAAAGTGGTAGAAAGTTCTCGAAATCATTGAAAAAGAGGTCGCGGTTTGCCCAGAGATGTTGGGCCATCAGTCGTGTGGTGTTCGTTGGATCGATCGGAGAGTGAATCGACGCGCGCGAATCCGCGGGAAAGTGGTAGAAAGTTCTCGAAATCATTGAAAAAGAGGTCGCGGTTTGCCCAGAGATGTTGGGCCATCAGTCGTGTGGTGTTCGTTGGATCGATCGGAGAGTGAATCGACGCGCGCGAATCCGCGGGAAAGTGGTAGAAAGTTCTCGAAATCATTGAAAAAGGGGTCGCGGTTTGCCCAGAGATGTTGGGCCATCAGTCGTGTGGTGTTCGTTGGATCGATCGGAGAGTGAATCGACGCGCGCGAATCCGCGGGAAAGTGGTAGAAAGTTCTCGAAATCATTGAAAAAGGGGTCGCGGTTTGCCCAGAGATGTTGGGCCATCAGTCGTATGGTGTTCGTTGGATCGATCGGAGAGTGAATCGACGCGCGCGAATCCGCGGGAAAGTGATAGAAAGTTCTCGAAATCATTGAAAAAGAGGTCGCGGTTTGCCCAGAGATGTTGGGCCATCAGTCGTGTGGTGTTCGTTGGATCGATCGGAGAGTGAATCGACGCGCGCGAATCCGCGGGAAAGTGGTAGAAAGTTCTCGAAATCATTGAAAAAGGGGTCGCGGTTTGCCCAGAGATGTTGGGCCATCAGTCGTGTGGTGTTCGTTGGATCGATCGGAGAGTGAATCGACGCGCGCGAATCCGCGGGAAAGTGGTAGAAAGTTCTCGAAATCATTGAAAAAGGGGTCGCGGTTTGCCCAGAGATGTTGGGCCATCAGTCGTGTGGTGTTCGTTGGATCGATCGGAGAGTGAATCGACGCGCGCGAATCCGCGGGAAAGTGGTAGAAAGTTCTCGAAATCATTGAAAAAGGGGTCGAAGTGTGCCCAGAGAAGTTGGGCCATCAGTCGTGTGGTGTTCGTTGGATCGATCGAAGTGTGAATAGGCGCACGCGAACCCGCGAGATGTAGATCGGAAAAGAATTGAAATAGAGATTCGCATCGTTGAATTATATATTATATTTTCATTTCGTTTTGAAAGCCCATCCTATAGCATCGTTGCTCGGATGGCACGCCGGCGGTAAGAAGTTAAACATAAAAATTGTACATCACGGAATAATACGTTAATTCAAAATTCATTTCGTTTTGAAAGTCCTTCCCAAAGCATCGTTGCTCGGATGGCACGCCGGCGGTAAGAAGTAAAAAATACGCGATTGATAAGACCTTCTCATAGCGTCGTAGCTCGGAAGGCAACGATTGTTTCACTTTCTGGTCATATCATCTACCAAGATGAATCCTGACCTTTCCTTTCCTTCCCCTACTAACACAATTCCCCCACTTCCCGTGATGCTTGAAGGAGATGCTGTGGATTCAACGGTCTCATGCGGTGTCAACAGGTATAGAGCGACAAACTCTGTGTCTGATGAGTCTGCAACTTCAACTATCGGACTAACATTCCTACCTTTGTTGAACTGCATCTCCTTGGGGGGGCGCCGGTATTGACTCAAAGCAGAGATCTTCAGGGGTTATACAGTGAGGATGATTAGCTCCCACTACTCATCTGTTGGTTCATTGTGTAACTTCAGCTGATCCGTCAATAACGGAGTAGCAGCTCATTGGCAGTCAACCATGCTCATTTTTGTATTTTTGTATTTTTGTATTTTTGTATTTTTGTATTTTTGTATTTTTGTATTTTTGTAGTTTTGTATTTTTGTATTTTTGTATTTTTGTATTTTTGTATTTTTGTATTTTTGTATTTTTGTATTTTTGTATTTTCGTATTTTTGTATTTTTGTATTTTTGTATTTTTGTATTTTTGTATTTTTGTATTTTTGTATTTTTGTATTTTTGTATTTTTGTATTTTTGTATTTTTGTATTTTTGTATTTTTGTATTTTTGTATTTTTGTATTTTTGTATTTTTGTATTTTTGTATTTTTGTATTTTTGTATTTTTGTATTTTTGTATTTTTGTATTTTTGTATTTTTGTATTTTTGTATTTTTGTATTTTTGTATTTTTGTATTTTTGTATTTTTGTATTTTTGTATTTTTGTATTTTTGTATTTTTGTATTTTTGTATTTTTGTATTTTTGTATTTTTGTATTTTTGTATTTTTGTATTTTTGTATTTTTGTATTTTTGTATTTTTGTATTTTTGTATTTTTGTATTTTTGTATTTTGTATTTTTGTATTTTTGTATTTTTGTATTTTTGTATTTTTGTATTTTTGTATTTTTGTATTTTTGTATTTTTGTATTTTTGTATTTTTGTATTTTTGTATTTTTGTATTTTTGTATTTTTGTATTTTTGTATTTTTGTATTTTTGTATTTTTGTATTTTTGTATTTTTGTATTTTTGTATTTTTGTATTTTTGTATTTTTGTATTTTTGTATTTTTGTATTTTTGTATTTTTGTATTTTTGTATTTTTGTATTTTTGTATTTTTGTATTTTTGTATTTTTGTATTTTTGTATTTTTGTATTTTTGTATTTTTGTATTTTTGTATTTTTGTATTTTTGTATTTTTGTATTTTTGTATTTTTGTATTTTTGTATTTTTGTATTTTTGTATTTTTGTATTTTTGTATTTTTGTATTTTTGTATTTTTGTATTTTTGTATTTTTGTATTTTTGTATTTTTGTATTTTTGTATTTTTGTATTTTTGTATTTTTGTATTTTTGTATTTTTGTATTTTTGTATTTTTGTATTTTTGTATTTTTGTATTTTTGTATTTTTGTATTTTTGTATTTTTGTATTTTTGTATTTTTGTATTTTTGTATTTTTGTATTTTTGTATTTTTGTATTTTTGTATTTTTGTATTTTTGTATTTTTGTATTTTTGTATTTTTGTATTTTTGTATTTTTGTATTTTTGTATTTTTGTATTTTTGTATTTTTGTATTTTTGTATTTTTGTATTTTTGTATTTTTGTATTTTTGTATTTTTGTATTTTTGTATTTTTGTATTTTTGTATTTTTGTATTTTTGTATTTTTGTATTTTTGTATTTTTGTATTTTTGTATTTTTGTATTTTTGTATTTTTGTATTTTTGTATTTTTGTATTTTTGTATTTTTGTATTTTTGTATTTTTGTATTTTTGTATTTTTGTATTTTTGTATTTTTGTTTTTTTGTATTTTTGTATTTTTGTATTTTTGTATTTTTGTATTTTTGTATTTTTGTATTTTTGTATTTTTGTATTTTTGTATTTTTGTATTTTTGTATTTTTGTATTTTGGTATTTTTGTATTTTTGTATTACTGTATTTCATTTTTTTATTTGTCAATAGAATATCGCAACAAAGCCGTACAATTAGGATGATCAACTATAACATAGTTTAAAAGCCTGGAAACTATTGAAACATCCAAAAAACTTGCTGGACTACCAAAAAAACGTACCAAGAATAGCGGAAAATCATGCTACACCAGCAAAAGTCTTTTTGAAAATAAAAAACAACTTTACAGGCAGCAAGGGATTTTTAAAAATGATTTCGAAATTACCAGTTGAAACAGTCGAAAAATTAGCTGGACCTACCGAAAAACGAAGCAAGAACAAAAAAGAAACGAGCTAAATCAGCCAAAAGGCTGGGTGAATAATGCGTGCATTGCAGGCAGAAACGGGGGCTTTTGAATGAAAACTTGTAGAAATAGTGGAAAAATTAGCTATACCAACCAAAACACCTACCAAGAATAGCGGCAAAGTTGGCTAAACTAGCTAAAACGATGTGTGAAAATACCTGGCTTCGCAGCCATCAATGGAAAATTTTGAGAATGATTCCAAAAAAACTGGTTGAAACAGTCTAAAAACTCGCTGGGCTAACTATAAAACTTCCTAGAATACCATAAAATCTAGCTAAAATAGCTAACAGACCTTCTCAAAACATACAGCTTTTGAGACTGACAGCATTTTTCCAGCTTGCAAATTAGTAAAATTTACTAAAAATTTAGCTAGATTTATCATTTTTAGGACTTGGATCCAGCTGTCAAATCCAGGAATTTTTTTTAGGATTTCCAGCTAAAAAAAATCGTGGTTGGAAAAACAACCAATTTTTTTAGGGTTTTTAACCGAAAATTAGTAAGATTCACGATAAACCTTCTTTCCGTGTATTAGGTGTAAAAATGAAATCTTGTAAATCTTTTTTGAGCCTTTTTGAAGTAACAAGCAAGGTCCTTTAAGCAGATTAAAAATTTGATACGAGTAGTTCAGCACAAACTACTCAAATTGCACATGATTCACCACACGCCCCGCCATCGTCACATTTCCCACATATTCAAATAAGATGCACCACAAAATTGTCGGCTATTATCTCAAAATTTGGAAAATTAACGAAGGGAAATCGTTTGTATCGCTCGGTTGTTACTTTTTCGCTGCATGCATCGTCGTCACACAAAATTGCAAAACGCCCAGCCCCAGATTGCATTAATGAAGAAATAAAATATACACATTACTACTCCCAATCTCTGAACAGGGCCCAACTAACGAGGCGAATCGAGGCAAATTTCCGAAGCGACACCCAAATTGACGATTTAAAGTGTTTTGTCTTCATTCGCGCTGAAAAAAAAAATCTGAAGAGAAAAAAAAACGTCACCCGGGTGAAGGGGAGGTTACGTGATCACACAATTTTACATGAAACCCAGGCAAAAATGACAAAACAAACAATGCGACGAATCGAACCCCGCGACACGAGGAGACAAAAAACTTGGGGGTAAAATAAAGGGAGTGTCATTGTCAACGCTCCTTGGCATAAGCTTCTCAAGTCAAAAAGAAGCAACCACGAAAAAAAAGTCAGTCGCGCGCGCTCGGCCGCGCATAAAACCTACATACGAATTAGCATGTTTTGATGATGTTTCGACACACGGAGAGAAGAAAACGACGGCGACGACGAAGACGACCGAAACAGAGAGAAATGTTACGACATGAGTCACTTGCGACAACGACGACGAGGACGGCGCGCGCGAATGTGGCCGGATATGCAAAAGATTTGTAATAAATTGCCCAAAACCCGCGCGCGGAGAGTGAGAGGAGCTTGTTATTCGGTTCATTTCGGGAATGGAGGCTTTTTAATCGGGGCACAGTTCGAAAAACATGGTGATTTTGCACTGATGTTATTCTTCTGACAATTTTCATGACCATTGTTTAATCCAAGATAGTGAACGATATGGCTGTGGAAGATTATTTTATTTTTTATGAGATATTTTGAAAGAAAATTAAAAAAACTCTTAAAAAATATATTTAGTGCGTCCATCCCGGGAATTCCCGGGACAAAAATCCCGGGATTTTCTTAAAACCGGGAATTCCCGAATCCCGGGATTTTCCATAATTTGTCCCGAGAATTCCCGAAATTGAATAAAATAATCATATTTTGATCTGGAAATTCAGATTTGATTGTGGAAATAGTAGAAAACTAAATAATCGATAAGAAGCATTAAAATAGAAGATCAGTTGAATACTAATTAATCGATAAAATGAATTTCAATTTGTATTCGGTGAAAATCAGCATTTATTTGGCTTATAAGGAAAAAAATATTGTAGTTTTAGTTAACAGGTCCACAAAATGCCTCGGGCTTGAATATTTTTCTCTTTTATTTTTTAAATAGAATGGATATATTTACGTATATTTACAATTTTAAATTTGAAAAAAATCTAATGTTAAAATATTTTTAATCAAACTCCAGCATCTGGGGCAAATAATGACAAAAAAATATTTTGAATGACTTCAGTTAAAACAGGAACAGAACAAAACAATTAGTACACCGATTTCAAAATTATTGCTCTAAATCTCCTGTACTTATTCAGACTTTAGTCCCGATTTTCCTCCGGTTGGCGGTAGTAACTTTAAGTTAATTTGTTAAATTTGTTTTATATAAATCAATGAATTCAAAACTTATCTTAAATTTTACATTGACTGGTATCATTATACTTGCTGTCGTTTTTTGTTTTTTTAGACTTATAAAAGAAACTTTTTAAGCGGTTTTACTCATGTCATATAAAAAAATATAAAGGAAATATTTTCATAAAGACTTATGTAATTTGAACCGCAGATCAAAAAAATATACAAATTGGAATTAAAAATTGTAGTTGATTTAAAATCAAAAAACCACAAAGAACAAAATTTTTATTTTCTTTTAGGCTATTTAAAAACTGTCGTCCTTGTTTAGATTGAAGTGTAGATTATCACCATTTAATATTTTTAAGCTAATGCTACGATTTGAAGCTTGAAAACATAACAAGTATAATGAAAACATAGATTTTATTACAAAAATTTCCCGGGATCCCGGGAATTCCCGGGATTTCAAAAATATTTTTCCCGTTTCCCGGGAAATTCAAAACCCGGGAAAATTGGACGCGAAATCAGCCAAGGAGGAAGTGGAACGAAAAAGGTTGAAAACTATACTGAAATATTCACTTGTGACAAAGAACAATTTCTCATCAACTTGAGCGTACACAGAAAAAAATAATGGTAATATTCATCAGGAAATGGTGACAGATTTTGCGTCAAAAATAGTGTAACATTACATCCGGAATTGTTGAATTTTCATAAGTTTCTTGTTAATTTTCATCAGGTTCAAATTTTTACACATTTTTTTGTTGTAATTACTCAAAACAGGCAGCGATGGAATAATCATCATCAAAAGAAAATCTTTAGATGTTCATTAGGAGAAAAAATCCGAAGGGAGCTTGGCTCTCCTCTCTCGCGCACGTAAGATCGGTAAAAAGAATCTAAAACAATCATCATCTTGATTATTCGGCGGAACATCTTTGTCACTACTACACTTGCAAGTGTAACGTCACACGTCGAAAAATGGCCTGTCACACTTTGTAGATAGGCAATGTGTGTAAACAAAGTGAAATAAATATTTTTGAGTGGTGCTGACAACGAAATTCACAAAAAATCATCAGCAGATTGATTTTCTTGGAGAATTTCGGGAGCGATTTTCTTTTGCTTGATTTGCCTCCTCTCTCTTTCGCGGGTGAAGAAAGTTCGCAAGCGAAATTGATTTTTTTGCGATTATTCCATCCCTGAAAACAGGTAATATTTAACCTGTTTGTTTAATTAATGTATTTATTTTTAACCTTCAAAAAATCAACGTTTTATGTTTGTTTATTGCAAATCTATTTTTTGTTAACATTTTTCACTGTATCTTTTAATTAGTGTAACCAAATTGATTGCTACTTTTAGTGATAGTTTACGTACTAGTTGCTTAAAAAAGTTTGACTCCATCATTCATAGTTTATAAAATATAATCAAGCTTTATAATTCGATTTTCTATAAAAGTACACAAAAAAAATGATGGAGATATTCATCAGGGAATAATGACAGATTTTGTGTCAAACAAGTGTTATATTGCCTCAGGAACTGTTGAATTTCCATCAGTTTTCTGTGAATTTTCATCAGGTTAAATTTTTTACACATTTTTTAATGTCATATTACTCAAAAAAGTGGATATTCATCCAACTAAATTTCCAACCATCCAAAATTTAATTATTTTTTTAGTGCAGTAACAAGATAACACTAAAGCGATTATACATTTTTTATTTTTGCTTTTTTCAATCAAGTGTCTTCCAATTTTTTTCAAGAGAAAACTTATTGAAAGGGCTTTTAAAATTTATTTTTCAATATTCAAAGGTTGGTCCTTTAAACTAAATTTTCAAATTTTGCCTTTTTTTTGTTTTCAAAATTGTTTTGAGTCAAGGGGTATTGGAAAACCTCAAAAAGCTAAATTTGAAAATGTTGTTCATTGAACCATTTAAAAAGAAATTTCCGAGATATTTTTTTTGCCGAAAAATCATTCTATAAATACGGATTTTTGAATTTTCACAAACAATTTTTGTATGAACAGCTTTCAATTTGTATGGAAAATAATATGGACAAACCGATCTTCTTTGTTTCAGCTTAAAACAATAAAAAAATGCAAAAGCTGAAATCTCAAAGAAATGCTCTAGGCTGCAATCAAGAATCAAGAAGTTCAAGAAATTAAATAATTGGTATTTTCTTTTGTTTTAAGATTAGTTTCATAACAATGGGCAAAAGGGAAATGAATGAAAATGAAAATCTGCGACTACTAAAACAGAATATTTAAAATGGCTTTAATTTGAACATTGTGCACTGTATCAAAATTTCACTAAAGTACTTTTTAATTGAAAATTTGATTTGAATTCAATAAAATATATTGTTTTGTTACTTGGTCTACGATTTTTTGCCCTTTCTGGAATTTTCTGAGAAGATGGCAAACCTGTAAAAAAATAAATCTTGAGTTTCTTGAAAAAAAAAATTTCAACTTTTGCTTTTTTTGTTTTTTTTTAACTGCTTTGAGCAAAGGGGTTTTCAAAAACACCAAAAAGCCAAATTTGTAATTTTGTTTATTGAACCATTTAGAAAAAAATCTTCAGAAAGAGTTTTCAAAAGGAAATAAATTGTTAAGTGATTTAAAGTTTCTCATTTTCTTCGGTGTAGTCTTCATCCATACCTACAACTTTGAGATACATCAATATTAAATTTACGAAATAAAAAAATATTAAAAAATTTCTTAATTGGTTCTCGGTTTTCAGTTCCAGTGACAAACGAAATTTTGTTTTAATTTGTTAACCCTCTACAACCTAACCCCGCCTTTAGACGGGCTTCGATTTAAAAAATCGCCAAAAATCAATTTTCCAACCGATTTTTGATCTGTAAAAAGCATTGGAAAGAAGAACTCTTAAAATTTTAGAAAATTTATGGGTTGGAAGTTTTACTTGTTTTATGTGACTTTGCCAATGTTTTTAAAAATGTCATTTTTTTAGGAGTCAACTTTGGCTGTGTTTTTTACTAACATTTCCTATATTTTCAGTAAAAAGAAGTATGCAGTAATTTTTGTAGTGACCCAGACTATGCCTCTACGCATTTTTTTGCAATTTAAATGATGATGGTGCCATTCTATAGCAGAAAATGTGAAAAACATGCAAAAAATTTAAAAAGTTACTGTAAAAACGTGAAAAAATTAGATAGGCAAAATGTAATTATATTAGGTGGTAGAATAGGCCAAATACTACCAAAAACAAACATAAACTAAACAAGATAAATGCAAACTAAAATACTAAAAATAAAACAAGAAAAACATAAAACAAGAGAAGTAAAGTTTTTCGTAGAACAAAAGTTGCTCAAAATGACCTCCTGAACACGGGAAAAATAAATATTTTCGAAAAAAAAATTTGGGCAGTAGAGGGTTTATTTAGTTTGTTGGGGTATAAAAAAACTTAATTTCGTTTTACTTGATACTGGGACTGAAAAGCCGAGAAACAATTTAGAGAATTGATTCACCAGGTGGGTTTCTAATCAATACATTTATTCGATATTTTTTAGCAATCCATTATTTCGATTAGAATTCATTGCTAATTTGTTGAGAAAGATTCTTGAGATGTTCTCCAAGCAAACTTTAAAAAATACTCAAGAAATGTAAACATTACCTATCTAGTTTTTTCCACACTGGCTGCCAGCGGCTTGCTCAATCGCTTCACTCAGCGAAACAAATACTTCGTGAATTTCTTTTACTACTCCGTCCGTCTACCCCAGTCACACACGAATATGCTCAGAGAGGAGAGAGCCTAAAATAATACTAGCTCGGCGCTCATCTGGCCTGCACTACAGCAGATTGCCGTCAATAAGAATTTTACATTGTCAAAATTACTGTCAAATGTGTCTTTGATGTTGTGTAAACATCAAAATTGCAAAATATCATTGACATCATTGGTTTTAAGCAATTTCTTAAATGATCAAAGCAAAATCGATCGCATATTATTTTCAGTCAGCTTTGAGCGACTTAACGACATCGTTTTCTCTGAACCATTCGCTGAGAGATTGGAGTGAGAGGGAGAGCAAAGTTAGAGTGTTCAGTAGCGATTGGTGTGGAAGTAACAAATGATAGAAATACATCATATCAGTTTTTTATCGCGCTAGATTTGTGCTCGCGAGGGACTTTTTGGAGCAATCGGGACCGTTGGATCCATTTTTAATGTTCAATTAAAACCTCAGAAATTAGTTGTAACTGCATGGATCTACTAAACTGATTATTTTTTGATATTAGAAATTTCGCAATGTTCAAAAAACATTGCATCGATTCCCAGGCAATTTCAGAAACCTTTTTTTAATTTTAACTGTGCTTTTCCATGCTCCACAGAACGGGCAGACGTTCCGGTGGCGCGGAGGGAGAGAAAATATGGAAACAACTGCGCGATCGAGCGGAGGTTGACATTTGTCCACCCCCTCCCTCAACAACGGCACTGCAAGTGGCACCAACATACATACATTTGCTTTTCCCTGACTTCGATTTCGGCACATATGCAAATTGCGTCAGCGACTTGCAAACTTGCAGATTATTTGTGGGAGAGCCGGGGCGATTGTGTAAGATTTTAACTGATATCGATTCCCAAACGGACAGGCACTCGTCTTGAAGAAGCAGCTTCAGCACGCAAACGGATGAACAACTCAATTCAAATTTGGAACCAATTTAAGGTGGTGGCTCTGTCGCCAAGGTGTCGAGCGTTAAGGTGCTGACTGTTTTTTTTTTTTTTGGTGTTGACTCTTAATTAAGGTGGTGCGAGCGTTAATTGATTGGCGGTAATGATGGGCATTGGCAGGAGTGAAAAATTGTTTGCTTCTTAATTAACGTTATAAAGTTGGAGAAACACCTGATTTGGACAATCTTACGAATAAACTTGAAATCTTATGGATTGGAGTAATTTTTTTATGTTTGGAAGAACATTAACAAATATCACAACTGGACCATTTTTGCAATTCTATTCAACGAAAACACATTCCTCTATTGAAAGCGAAAATTTTCCACAAAAAAAAATCTGCAATTTTAATTTCGCGCTCCAGTTTCTGTGTGGAATTTGGCCCCAAACTTAAAACGCCAAATTACTTGTAGTGACACCTACTTTTCCCCCAACTTTACGATGCCATCTTATTTGTTCAATTCGACATCACTGGTGAGAGTTTCTGCTGGCAAACATCTTTCTTCTCTGCTTTAATTGTTGGCTTTTGCTGGACGCATATTTTATGTTGTGAACATTTTCCCACGCAATTTAACTTTGTACCTTTTAGGCAGCTCTAAAATTTGTGATGATTAATGGAAAATAATGAATTTATTTTTTAAATTGTTTTGTGGATTTTTTTTGGTAAAAATGATCGATTTTTAAATTATGCCAATATTTAACAATAAATAATGTTTCATCACATTTAAAAGAAAAATAAAATAAATAAAGAGATTTGTAAAATATTTGTAAAAAACTAACTCAAATCAGCTCTATCAATTTCGTGCGAAACTATTTATTAAATTTAAATATTTTAAATAAAGTTGCCATTCAAAGGGTTCACAGAGCATCTTCAGCAAAAACAACCGTGTGGTCCCCCTGGAACAAAAAAGCTCGCGAAAGCTGCCACCGTGGCCCCAACCAGCAATAAAAAATAACAATAAAAATCAGCCTGCAGCAGATAATAACAACCTTGTCCACCTCTCGCTCTTTCTCCTCGTGTGGATGCCTCTCAGTCATCATTCATCACTGTCAACCGAATTTCAAATTGACAAATTTTTCGCCGACAGAAACACTGACAGCTTCGCTTGCTGCTGCTGCTGCTAGGTCGTTAAAACTAAATTTAGGCCATCCAGAAGGGAACCAGTTTTCTTCCCAGCGAAAAAGATGACGATGGTGAAGTCAACGAGTTACGAGCTTGGAATGCATCAAAATTCGTCTTGATAAGTTTGGAACGGAAACATTCTTCCAATAGAATCGAGTTTGAGCAAATCAATGATCGGAGAATGCGAGCAGGTCCAAATTCTTCAGTTTTTCAGATTAAAATTTCGTTCAACACAAAAAGAAAAAGCAACAAAGTTGCGACCTCATAATTATACAGCTTATTTCGCGAGTATCTACATCTTTCGACACGAACAGCCCAAAATCAGCGAAAACAGTGCCGAAAAAACAAGTCTATTATCAAATTTCCAGTATCTTTGGACGGGGTTTGTTTCGCGCCGTTTTTGGAAAAACGAAGAAGGGCAACTTCAAATAAATTACCCACAAGCATCCTTGAGCGCGATTCAACGGGGAAGACAGACGTTTCAAGGTGAACGAAATCGCGCCAACGGAAACATTTCAATTTGTATCGGCGCCAATTTTGAAGCGATTCAGAATTTTAAAAGGAGAAGAATAGTCCGAAAAAGCATCAGAACCTGAAGGACTTGAATTGAAATGAAGAGTCAACAAATAAGAAATGAGGAAAGAAAAATGAGAAATAAGAAATAAGAAATGAGAAATGAGAAATTTGAAATGAGAAATGAGAAATGAGAAATGAGAAATGAGAAATGAGAAATGAGAAATGAGAAATGAGGAATGAGAAATGAAAAATGAGAAATGAGAAATGAGAAATGAGAAATGAGAAATGAGAAATGAGAAATGAGAAATGAGAAATGAGAAATGAGAAATGAGAAATGAGAAATGAGAAATGAGAAATGAGAAATGAGAAATGAGAAATGAGAAATGAGAAATGAGAAATGAGAAATGAGAAATGAGAAATGAGAAATGAGAAATGAGAAATGAGAAATGAGAAATGAGAAATGAGAAATGAGAAATGAGAAATGAGAAATGAGAAATGAGAAATGAGAAATGAGAAATGAGAAATGAGAAATGAGAAATGAGAAATGAGAAATGAGAAATGAGAAATGTGAAATGTGAAATAAGAAATGAGAAATGAAAAGTAAAAAATGAAGAGAGCAAACTTAAATCACGGCATAAACAATCTTAAGCTGGCTATCTTAATTACTCTTCTGGTCAGAACTCACCACTGAAAAATATGGTCTTGCTCCAAACAACCTCATCCCGGCTCACGTGCTTTTTCAAGTGTGCCAAGATTACCTTCAGACAGCAATTAATTTACATATAAAACAACCTCATTAAAACCAAAAACCAGGCAAAAGCCAGGCACCCCTTTTTGAAGTCTATAAAATGCCGTACAAAGTGCTCCTCTGAAAAAAAGTGCAACCCTCCGAGTGAGTTAGTAAAAACTCACAAACACACACCACCAACCGTAAAGCTGACTTCAAATGAAAATTTAAATAATTGAAAATTAGGTCATTTCCCCCTGCGCTTTCCCCCCGAACAAGTGTTACAAACCCCTTTCCATCACCAAATTCATTGCACTTGCCTCATCAAGCCAGTGACCACACCCCTCTCGGTGGCTACCGTCCTCACGAATCACGAAGTTCTCTGGTCCTGCAGTGGGTACTTCTCCCGAGGAGACCCTTGTTGCTGTTTGTTTAACTGGTGCGGTGGGGCAGATTTGCATCGCCAGCTCAGCTCAACTCCTAGTTCATTGCTGCCAAGCCGTCTGCTGGGCGGCCATTCTTGAGCGGTGGAGTGCATTTAAAATTAATTCAGGTGTTGTTATTTTCGCCAACCATTCAGCAAAGGGAGCACTGACTTGGAGCTTGGGGGAGGGATAATGGGCGGTGGAGGAAAGGTGTGATTGTAGCTTTTAATTGCAAGAGGAATGGTGCAGTAATGAAGTTGAAAAGCTCAGTTGAAGGAACTTGTTTATGAGGATACACTGAAAAACTGAAATCTATTGAAACTACAAATAACTCATCCAATTAATCGTTGTCATCCCGGGCAGACGGTAATAACGAAATTCATGCCATTTCAATAACAAATACAGTTAAAATAACAAAAAGCGATATGTAATCTTCTTGGAAAATCCATTTTTGCATAAGGGCTTAACAACAGTTAATATTATCATAACAAAATTTATGATTGGTCTGATATTAGTTGAAATTCAAAAAAAGTTGCAATAACATTTTTTGTTATGGAAGAATACCTCCAACTGTTATTGGGATGATCGGATTAGTTGTTAAAATAACAAAAAATAATAACAAAAATTTGTTCGAAGAATAACAAAAAACGTTATAAGTCTGTTATTAGAATAACAATTCAATAACAAAAAAATCATAACGACGAATAACAAGTCTTGTTATAAATAACATAACATGTTATTGGCCTAGTATTTTCAAATATCAAAAAATGTTATGCCCATGTTATTTCCGTCTGCTCGGGATCACTCAACTAATCACTCATTACTCATTTATCATTACTCATTAAAAATCATTTCTCATTTCTCATTTCTCATTTCTAATTTCTCATTTCTCATTTCGCATTTCTCATTTCTCATTTCTCATTTCTCATTTCTCATTTCTCATTTCTCATTTCTCATTTCTCATTTCTCATTTCTCATTTCTCATTTCTCATTTCTCATTTCTCATTTCTCATTTCTCATTTCTCATCTCTCTCTTTCTCTTTTCTCTTTTCTCATTTCACACCTTCATTTTTAATTTCTCATTTCCGATTTCAGTGATTTTCACGACAAATACATTGAAATTTCGCGGTAGGGTAAAAACACAACATCGGAATTTCTTAGCAGTTTTAAAAATTATTTGAAATTGATGAAGAAGGGATATTTAAAAATATTTGCGTACCAAATTGCAAAATTGCAAAGGTTCAATACATACAATTTTTACGACTTCAACTGTGTGAGATTTTACAGAACTATTCACAACAGAAACAGAGGCCGCTCGTAAAGAAAAATGTCTGTGCAAGCTATGAAAACGTGAATTAATTGACAACCGGAAGAGATTTTTAAAGCAAAAAGAATCCAAGTTCAAGCAATATTCAAGCAATATTGAGCAATATTGTGATCGAGAAGATCGACAACCAGAGAGACAATAAAATAACAACTAAGGGTAATTCGAGTGTTTCTGAACATTTTTTGCAATTGTTTTATTTGAAACAGCTCTTGTAACTTATTTATTCACAGAATCATTTTATACAATTTGAAAAAAAAATCCTTATCTTTTTTTAATATTTTTCCTCATTGAATTTTTATAATACTTCAAACACCGATATTTGCAGCTGGAGCTATTAGCTGCTTTGTTTTGAATTTGCTTTCATTTGAATTTTGAATGACGTTATTTCATAATTTTTTTGAATTTGTCATAATAAAACAAAATGTTCAAGTGTTATATAATCCAATTTTAATGTCCTAGGAAATTTTTTGGTGTAATTGAATTCAAAAATAAACGTTTGAACATAGTTAAGAGCAATATTTAACTTATTTTTTCAGATTTTCAGTGAAATTGCGAGAAATTACAAGCACTACTCGTTACAATTTACTAAGCACACATTAATAATAACTCATTCGAAAATTTGATCGATTTGGTGCCATGGACAATGTTGCGGTTAATGGAGCTTTTTAACAAAAAATAGATTCATTGACAAAAAATCCTATTATCATTAAATTTTTAAAATATTTTTTTTGTTATTTTCGAATATTTTTGATAATTTTTAAAGATCCAAAAAAAGGCATATTTCGCGCTACAATTTAGGATGACGCAAAATCTGGCATCACAGATATGAATTTTAGAAAAAAATACGATTATTAAAAAAACGAAAATATTGTCACAAAATTTCAAAAATCTTTTTTTTTAATGCAAAGCCAAACTTGCAGAGTTGAGGTGCTTTTATATTCGAAACAATCAGTTTCGTTGCAACTTTTAAATATTTTATGATAAAAAAGCACCCCTTTACTTTGTTTTAAAACCCGAAATTTGTTTTCCAATTTTTACTGCTTAAAATTGTTGATCGGACTGAAATAGCCTATAAATGATTTAATTTTGTGATTTTTTCAGTGTCATTTAATAAGCTCTAATTTTTAACTCGGGATATCTCGGAAGCTATTGATTTGATTTTCAATTAAAAAAAAATGAACTGAAATTTTTGGCTCATACAACAAAAAATATTTTGAATGTTACATATTTATGTCAAAAATTTTAAACAACCCATATAAGTGGTTCAGCGTTTTAAAAATGTTACTCTTGTTCCTAATATTCTGTAATTTAGGTTTAAAAAAAATCGGCTTTGTTTTCAACTCTTTAACATCTTAAACTTTTGAAACTTTTGATTTTCTAAAAAATATAACATTCATGCTCTTTTTCAAGAAAAATATTTCTAAATCAGAAAACCTATCTCAATTGAAAATCAACAAACTAAATGTTTTCAGCTCATTCAAAAGGTAATTTGAACATCAAGATCTTTCAAAAAGTAGTTATGGTTCTTAAATTTTGAAATTTGTTTTTTTTTTCCTAACAGCACTTTATTTTTTGAATCTCTCTCATTCTCGTAAACTATTGGTTGAATTTAAAAAAAAAATGAAACTTTTTTTTTCATTTATTTTCTAAAATCTTTTTCTCCAGATTTAGTACCATCCTAAACTTTAGAGATTTTCTACTTTATCCTGAAAATCCTAACAATATCCTCTGCGGACACCAAATCGATCAAAAAAGATCCTTTCAAAGGCATTGATTTTTGAATCCAAGATTCAAAATGAATACTTTAGCAAAAAAAAAAAAATGCTTAGATTTAAAACGAATGTTTTTTTCTGAAAATCTGAGAAATTCTCTTGATTGACTAAAATCTTTTTCTCGACATTCGTTATCCATCTTGAATTGATTTTGCCTTTGAATTTGCAGTTTTTGAAATTTTGTTAAGTTTTTTCTATTATTCTTGGGTCGATTCCAATAAAATAGGACTTCAATTTTTACGATTTTTAATCAATTTCAGACTTTATTCGCTTTGAGTTTCAGTTGATTTAAGCTCTGTGCAGTTCGCATGTTTCCCATGTTTCCAGATTGACTCTCAACCAAATCCAATCCCAATCCAATATTCACACTCCCGTTTGACCCGGTCCTCACACAGGCGATAAGGTCTCAGAATGCCGCTGCCCATCAAACCAGGAAACACACACCGGACCGAGGGAGTCACTTACATATTTATGACATTTTCCTCGACAACTTCCCACTCATTTTTTTTTTCGCCTTGTCCGTTGTTTCGACCATGTTCCCCGGCAGCAGATTTCGATCTTCAGCGTCAGCAGCTTCCTCAACAATGGAAAACAGGCAGAACTTCCAGACCTTGCAATAACTTGGGAAACACAAAGATTCAGTTTCGTCAAAAAAATAAATAAATAACGGCTCACCGGAGGTGGAGCGGCGGAGGAGCCTCGGGAATCGCGGAAATTTATATTGAATGGGAATCGACGAGCAGCGCAAAATAATGATGTCTTTTTCACGTTTTTGATTTGTTCTGCCTGCCAGCCTGGCACGGAACTGGCTGGCCACATTTCCAATTCAAACTGTTGTGTGCTGGTGTGCCGGGATGTGTTTTGAATAAATTTAGACATCATCTCCGAGTAGTTCTCGCGCGCGCCGTTTTCAGTCAGTAGTTCGTCGAAACACCATCTTGGCAGCCTCTGGCATCGCGGACATCATCTGGGGTGGGGAGGGGAAGTTTCTCCCAGAGCTGGAGTCGTCAACGAGTCAACGGTGTGAGGATGTGAACCTTTTTCACATCTCGTACTTGGGACTTTTCCCTTTGTTAGCAATTTCCCGGGAAAATAGACGAAGTGGCACTTCATCGATAAAAATGAGGGCTTTTTGAACACGCGATGCGAGGTCATGTTCGCGGAAAACTGAATTGAGCAGCTGATGATGGGATTGTGCTACGAGAGTCCGCGCGCGGGAACTCGGTCATCGAAGGCGCGAAATCTACCACTTGGGAAAGTGTTCGTGGTGGACATTTGCATGTTTAAGCTTCAATTTCTTCAATCAAATTTCATAGAATGTCATTTCAAAAATCAATTACTCTTCATTCTGCTTATCTTCGACCTCAATACTGACTAAAGATATCATCATCGCAGCCGGCAGCCTCATTTCACGACTCACTGCACTTGTGATGTGTGCCAGGCAACTCGTTCATCATATTTCAGCTCATCTCATCAGCGTGCGTCTCATCAGTTGCTGCCGGGTCATCAGAAATACCTCATCCCAGTGCAGTTCGGATCCGATAATGGATTCTAGGTTTCGATATTTGTACTTCTGATTTGTTCCTGCCAACACCACCACCAGCTCAGCTCAAATCAATGCTGTATCGTAGTCAGTCGTTAGCATCCGCTGCGTGGTGCTGATCATCACCGTCAGCAGCAGCAGTTTCAGGAGCTGATCCCGGAGATGGGGTGTGGTGGCTTTGTATTAATAATTAACGACATTGGCGTGCTGCTGCAATCAAGTTCGTCTCCTGCCAGGGCCTGGGAGCGTCGCTACTGGCGCAGCTTCTACGTCAAGCTCAAGATTCTGGACGGGGCGGAAAAGTGAGCTGGAAATGATAGTTTGCGCAAGAAAGGAATAAGATTTAAATATCCATTTATATTGGCTCTTTAATAGGAAATACTTGTTTACAATATAATATATTATAAAAATTTTATTTTAATTATTTGAATGACGGGGTAGCCAAAACTTTTTTTTAATATTAATTAAATTTAAGATTTGTTTAAATTGAAGCTGCCCTTTCTTCAATTTGTTTTGATATCACTACTCAAATTCCACCACTAATGTTCTTATCTTTAAGTATGACTTGAAAATAATAGGGAATATTTTTTTAACAATATGAACTTAATTTGTCAAGGAATAAATGAATCTTTTCTCGATTAATTTAATCTATGAATTATTTTTACTTGTAATCAATTGTAGCCGTTTAGCTTAAACAGCTTATGTATTCTTGGATGTTGTTCAATTTTTTTGATACTAAAACAAATCTTGTACATTTAATTAAATGTCGTTTTTTACAAACCTTTTTTTTCATTTTCCTGACTAATTAGAAAACCAATCGCTCCGAATTGTTTAATTATTATCGAAAGAGGTGGAGAGATTAAATTACATTTGAATAAAATGAATAATTATCATACTCATGCAAACTTATACAATTTTAAACAGATTTCTTTGATTATAAAATGACTTTTTATAGTTAACATTAAAATTCGTCCTCAAAGCATTCCAATTAAGGCAAGCAGTCGATTTTAATTGTTTACTGTCTACACAGAAAAAAATCAATTCTTGTGATCGTGAATTAAGTTCACGAATGTGAGAACCACGAAGGAATTAATTCATTAGTATGGTGCATTTGCACTATAACCTTTTTTGTACTTTCCGAGACTATGCCTCTACGCATTTTATTACATTTTAACGTGAAGACTTTTATCATTGCCATGATTTTTCGTTCAAAGATATACATTTCGCGCCCCTATCAAAAAAATTTCTTCTACAGGTTGTTTAGAATAGTGCACTACACATGCTGTTTCCATTTGGTAACGATTATCCCATTCCTTGCAAAGCCATGGAAATTGATTGTACCACAAAATTATATAAATTTTGGAAAACATTTGATTGAGACTACAAATTCATTCAGTGGCTTTAAGAAGGCAACAACCATCACATGCTGATTCATTTTGGTGCACAAATCAATACAGAGAATTTTAAAGTGATGATCAATTTTCTACGAAAATGATCAACCGCTTCACCTCAAATGATAATAGTTTTGTTTTTTTAGTAAAAAAAATGTGAAAAACAAGCAAAAAAAGAAAAAGTGGCTGAAAAAATGAAAAAATTAAAAAGACAAATCGTCGCCATCGTGCTAACTTGTCGTACGTGCATTTTGGGCCAAACTGAGTTAATAACGCCATTTTGTGCAGCTCACAATGCCTCATCTTTTGACCTTCACAGATCCCCAAAATTCGATTTCAATCCTGAGATATTCAATGAAAACCAAAAAAGCTCCGAAATTTTTTGTAACTCTACATATAAAAGAAGTTTCAATCCTGTCGTGCTATCTTGTCACTCCCTGAAAATTGATGTAAGTGCGACAAAGGGCAAAGGGATTTCAGGTCAGGATGCGTTTGACGCACGTACAAGTCAGACTACCGTAAACATTTTTAATTATAACTCGGGACTCCAGCAACCAACTTCAACCAAACTTCGGGACAATGCACAGAATGGTCAGCCAAACAAAACGTGTTTGTTATTGTTTACATTGCGTGCTTTCGTTTTTGTTTATTCAAGGTCAAACATCAAAACGCGTTTTTCTCGGAACGTCAAAATGGCGGGTGCGACATGATAGCACGACGACGTCAAAATGTTTATAATAGGAAGGTGCAAATTTCAGTCCAATACTTTTAGAAAAAAAAACATAAACTTAACAAGAAGAACAAAAATTGTTCAAAATAACCAACTTAACACAGAAAAATAAAAAAAAAATGGAAAAAAATAAAGTTAGAGGGTCAAGTGACTAATTAATGATAGCAAATCAACAAGCTTCAATTTTCCAATTAAAATCACCATTAAGTATCTTGGAGGTTTGATAATGCTGAAAGTCAATACGTGTTTTTTTCTGTCTTAAAAATAATAGTTTTTTCATAGATACTGAAAAAGAATGAATTAAGGTTGCGTTGATCAGCAAAGTTATTTGAATAGCAAAACCATCAGAACAATTGACTGAAAAAATCATCAGTAAAAAATATAAACATAAAAAAATGATTTTGTGCAATCATTTAATTCCTCCAAACATTTATAAATATATAATAACTCAATCCATAAAATCTATAAAAAGCTTTAAAATAGCAAAATCATCAGTGCAATATTGATTGAAAGTAGAACAAAAAATCAAACTATTATTAAAAATAATTTTTCTTCAATAATTTGCTTTCTCCAGAGATTAAAGTAATAAAAAAAAACAAACAATTAATCATTCAACGCATGTTACATCTTGAAAAAAAAAATCTTTGGTCCAGACACCGTCGAAACGGCATTTTAATGTTTCATATGCCATTTTCATATGTTAGGCCAGATTTTTGAAACTTCTTATTATTTTTCTTCGACTTATCACCTTTCATTTGCGTATTAGACAATTGAAATCAGTTGGAATGGTGAGGAGTTATGATTTTTCGAAAAAAGTGTTTTTTTTTTGCGAAAATTAATGAAAATGGCCATTTTTCAGACCACCCTAACACGGCGTAGGTCACCCTAATTATTTTGGCCAGGGAACCCAAAAAAAAATGTAGCCCGATCCGAGCACTTAAGTTTTTTTCCATGCTGTTTTCGTGGGGAATTGCTGTTAGGGCGTCCAATTTTCCCGGTTTTTGAATTTCCGGGAAACGGGAAAAGTATTTTTCAAATTCCGGGAATTCCCGGGATCCCGGAAATTTTTTTGAACAGTCATAAAATCTATGTTTTCATAAAATTTGTTATGTTTTTAAAGCTTACAATCATAGAATTGGCTGAATACTGTTAATTGGTGATAATCTTTACTTCAATCTGAACAAGAACAGCATTTTTTAGTTAGTTAAAATAAAGTTAAATATTAAAAATGTTTGGTTTTTGTTCTTTGTTATGCTTTGAATTTCTAATGAATCATAATTTTTATTCCAATGTGATTCAAATTATTTCATATTAATAATCACAAAATTCTTATTAATATATTTCTTTGATTTTTTATATGAAATGACTACATAAGCTTAACAAACTTCATTGAAACTGTAAAAAACAAGAAACGACAACAAATAAAATGAATCCATCCAATGTAAAATTTTAGAATAGTTTAAGATTTCATGTATTATATAAAACATATTTAACAAACTATCTTTAAGTCACTACTGCCAACTGGGGGAAATTGGGACTGCAGTCTGAATAGGTACAGGATTTTTGAGAGCAATACATTTGAAAATTTGTGTACTAATTGTTTTGTTAAGTAAAAAAATATCAGAACATTATGCTGTATTAATTTGTTACTATTATCCTAAATTGCTCCAGATGCTGATGTTTGATGAAAAATAATAAAATATGATTTTTTTTTCAAGTTTAAATTATCATTTAATGGAAATATTTCAAAAATAAATAAAATTTAATGAAAAATATTTAAAGCGCTAGGCATTTTGTGGATCCGTAAACTAAAATTTTAATAATTTTCTTTTTTAAGCCAAATAAATCTTGATATATGCCGAATACAAATTTGCTAATGCTTCAAAAATGTTTTCGATTACTAAGTATTCAACTGCTCATCTATTTTCACAACCAAATCTAAGTTTCTTGACAAAAAAAATGATTTTTTATCAATTTCGGGAATTCCCGGGACAAAATAACAAAAATCCCGGGATTCAGGAATTCTTGGTTTAGGGAAAATCCCGAGATTTTTGTCCCGAGATTTTTGTCCTGGGAATTTCCGGGATGGACGCACTAATTGCTGTATACAGATATTTTTTTTGTGGCAGTGCGTGGCCGAATGGTTACGCTGTCCGCTTTGTAAGCGGATGATTCTGGGTACGATTCCCATCAGCTGCAACCTTCCATCGGATAAGGAAGTAAAATGTCGGTCCCGGCCTTGGTTGTTAGGCCGTTAAGTCATTCCAGGTGTAGGAGTCGTCTCCATGCCATAAGTACAAACAACACACCAAACCAAGCCTACTCCGGTGGAATCGCTGGCGGCGGTTAAACTCGCAATCCAAAGGTCGTCAGTTCAAACACTGGGGTGGAAGGTTCCTTGGAGTAAAAGAGGTTTGGGTGCTCTCCCCATTCAAGCCTTCGGACTCCTAGGTTTGAGCAGAAACTTGCAATAGAGACCACAAAAGACCCAGGGGTCGTTAATGTGGATGGTTGGTTTGTTTTGTTAGATATTTTTTTAAATTGTTCAAGATCAGTTATTTCACAAAAGAATACAAAAGCTCCAAATATTGAACAAGACCTACTAAATGCATTAAAAAAAATAAAAATGTTACCGTTTCAGAGAATTCAAAAAACTACATAACGACGCAAAACCTGTTCACATGTCCAGATGTAACATAATTATAAATTAAAAATGGTAACATTTTTGAATTCTTTTAAATGCTCGAATCGCCTTTAAAAGCATACAAAAATGTTTTTTTTTGTTTTAGACTAATAGACGTTATACAAAGCATAATGATTTGTACCTTAAGTTGTGTATCAAGGAAAAGCTAAAACTTGAATTAACTTTTAACAAGGTTTCATTTGAAAACCAAAAAAAAATATTGTGGTTAGTATTTTTTTCTGAAAAATTGTGATGTAAAACATTGTTTTGTTTTTAAATTAGGCAGAGCATTTTTTCAAACTCAAATTTGAAATACTACAAAATTCCTTCTTGGCGTTTCCCACCACCGCCAAACCAGGCAAGGAAATGTGATATCACCGCGCCGCCGCGTTGATTGAACCTAATGACGTTTGCAGTGGGAAGGCACATTAGTCTTGTCCGCGGGAGCTGACAATCAGCCCGGGGCCAGGGGCGGAGTGCATTTCAATTAAGCCCGGGCGGACAATCTTAACTTTTTGCCGGTCGCGGGCGCGGGTTTTGCAAATTTGCTTATATGCGCAATTCCCGGCGTGACCCCGATATTTCGGTGAACGGATCTGAATTTTCGAAAGGATCGGGAATTGATTGATTTGAGGGGTTGGGGATCAGGGGTGGATTGTGTGGATCGCTTTTTTATGAATATTCTTGTCCAATTTTGTCAGACCGGAGATAACGGAACATGTGTAAACGTTACGAGCAAACCTTTTCCGGAATTTCCATTGTGTTTCCCAAGTTATGCGTGAATTAGTTAAAACTTGAGTTGACATGAAAAAAACGCCCGATTTCAGGGGGTTGGCAGATGATGAATATTCCGGGATTCAAATAAGGCAGGGCACCGTGGAATTGTGGATAACGAATGCATTTCTCTTCTCCAATTGAGGTGAGTGAGCAATTTGAGTTTTTTTTTGCAAATGTTTACCTTGAAAAAAGAACAGTTATGTTGAATTTGAATGGAGATGCAAATTAGTGCTGAAAATTATTCAGGTTTCTGATTAAAATAATGATCGAAATTTTATTTTGAATTTATGAAGAACATGAAGCTATAAAAATGAAAATTTCAATTTGCTACATTTCATGATATCATGAATTTGTCAACCCTTGAATACTCGAAACATTCCCAAAATCCGGTCATGAATGGAATTGTATACCATGTTTTGTCCTGAAACTTTGCTATCAAGATTTGACCGCGCTTTTAAACATCTTTATTCAGCAAACTTGACTCGGAAGAAGCAACATGAATTGTGTCACAAGTTTTTCGGCGAATCGTCGAAAACAATCGACAGGCCAATATCGATCCTGCCCTGACCCGGCCTGCAGACCTTCTGGACCTTGGGCATTCAAATGTGATTTTTATTCCACAATTCTTCCACCTGGACTGTTGGTTGGCTTCTCGGAATGCTTTCTGTCCGGCTCGAAGCCGTCAGTGATGTGGGGCACAAAGGTGAAATTTTTGTCGCTCCCTTTCGGAAGTATCAGATGACCTCTCGCAATGGAACTCCGTTGTTGCCGGTCACACGACAAACCGAATGAAGGCTTTTGTTCAGGGGCTGCACGGTGGACAGGAATAAGACGGAATCATTGCCATTCTTTCAACTGAGGAACAGATTTGGGTAATTCTCCGCCAACTCACACAGCAGTTGCCCCGACCCCTCTTCGATTTGCGTGAAACTTTGTCCTAAGGGGTAACTTTTGTCCCTGATCACGAATCCGAGGTCCGTTTTTTGATATCTCGTGACGGAGGGGCGGTACGACCCCTTCCATTTTTGAACATGCGAAAAAGGAGGTGTTTTTCAATAATTTGCAGCCTGAAACGGTGATGAGATAGAAATTTGGTGTCAAAGGGACTTTTATGTAAAATTAGACGCCCGATTTGATGGCGTACTCATAATTCCGAAAAAACGTATTTTTCATCGAAAAAAACACTAAAAAAGTTTTAAAAATTCTCCCATTTTCCGTTACTCGACTGTAAAAAATTTTGGAACATGTCATTTTATGGGAAATTTAATGTACTTTTCGAATCTACATTGTCCCAGAAGGGTCATTTTTTCATTTAGAACATAATTTTTCATTTTAAAATTTCGTGTTTTTTCTAACTTTGCAGGGTTATTTTTTAGAGTGTAACAATGTTCTACAAAGTTGTAGAGCAGACAATTACAAAAATTTTGATATATAGACATAAGGGGTTTTCTTATAAACATCACGAGTTATCGCAATTTTACGAAAAAAAGTTTTGAAAAAGTTACTTTTTGCGTTTCTCTTTGTTTCGTCGTCCGTGTCTGTCGCGGGTGACCATGAACGGCCATGATCGATGACGACCAACTTTTTCAAAACTTTTTTTCGTAAAATCGCGACAACTCGTGATGTTTATAAGCAAACCCCTTATGTCTATAAATCAAAATTTTTGTAATTGTCTGCTCTACAACTTTGTAGAACATTGTTACACTCTAAAAAATAACCCTGCAAAGTTAGAAAAAACACGAAATTTTAAAATGAAAAATTTTGTTCTAAATGAAAAAATGACCCTTCTGGGACAATGTAGATTCGAAAAGTACATTAAATTTCCCATAAAATGACATGTTCCAAAATTTTTTACAGTCGAGTAACGGAAAATGGGAGAATTTTTAAAACTTTTTTAGTGTTTTTTTCGATGAAAAATACGTTTTTTCGGAATTATGAGTACGCCATCAAATCGGGCGTCTAATTTTACATAAAAGTCCCTTTGACACCAAATTTCTATCTCATCACCGTTTCAGGCTGCAAATTATTGAAAAACACCTCCTTTTTCGCATGTTCAAAAATGGAAGGGGTCGTACCGCCCCTCCGTCACGAGATATCAAAAAACGGACCTCGGATTCGTGATCAGGGACAAAAGTTACCCCTTAGGACAAAGTTTCACGCAAATCGAAGAGGGGTCGGGGCAACTTTTCCCGATTTCGTGTGAGTTGGTAGAGAATTACCCATTTTGCATTTTTTAAATATCCCTTTTGTAGGAGAAAAGTTATATGATCTTCAAAATCAACTAAATCAACTAAATCAACAAAATCAACAAAATCAACAAAATCAACAAAATCAACAAAATCAACAAAATCAACAAAATCAACAAAATCAACAAAATCAACAAAATCAACAAAATCAACAAAATCAACAAAATCAACAAAATCAACAAAATCAACAAAATCAACAAAATTAACAAAAGCAACAAAATCAACAAAATCAACAAAATCAACAAAATCAACAAAATCAACAAAATCAACAAAATCAACAAAATCAACAAAATCAACAAAATCAACAAAATCAACAAAATCAACAAAATCAACAAAATCAACAAAATCAACAAAATCAACAAAATCAACAAAATCAACAAAATCAACAAAATCAACAAAATCAACAAAATCAAAAAAATCAACAAAATCAACAAAATCAACAAAATCAACAAAATCAACCAAATCAACAAAATCACCAAATCAACAAAATCAACAAAATCAACAAAATAAACCACATCAACAAAATCAACAAAATCAACAAAATCAACAAAATCAACAAAATCAACAAAATCAACAAAATCAACAAAATCAACAAATCAACAAAATCAACAAAATCAACAAAATCAACAAAATCAACAAAATCAACAAAATCAACAACAATCAACAACAATCAACAAAATCACCCAAAATCAACAAAATCAACAAAATCAACAAAATCAACAAAATCAACAAAATCAACAAAATCAACAAAATCAACAAAATCAACAAAATCAACAAAATCAACAAAATCAACAAAATCAACAAAATCAACAAAATCAACAAAATCAACAAAATCAACAAAATCAACAAAACCAACAAAATCAACAAAATCAACAAAATCAACAAAATCAACAAAATCAACAAAATCGATAAAATTACGACAATTAATCAATTACGAAATTTTTTTGTAAAAAGCTATCGTATCTCTGCTAGGTGTCCCACCATCAAATTCTGGTGCAAATGTGCAATTTCAGGTCCACATAACAAACAAAAAAAAACCTTAAAACCTTGCCCAAGAAAGACAGCCGTGTGAGCTGAATCCAGAAGTGTGAATGAAAAATATGTTCTTCACGCTTTCGGCGAGAGAAACTTTTGTCTTTTGCATCAGAAAGGACGATCTGGTTTTCGCACTTCTTCTTGGGGCCCAGCATAATGAGACCGGATTTGGCCCGCGAAACCTGTGCCCATTAAGACACTGGCTGGACACACTCTCGGGAACCGACGGCGGGCCAACGGAAAAGTGATATACGTTAATTTAATTTTCACACAAGAGAAGAGCCGCGGTCGTCACGTACCGTGGACGTGAAATATTCCATTCATTATGGTGCTTGGAGAGTGTTTTTTTTTTGTCTTTTTTTGAGAATGAATATTTTTTCATTCTGGTTTCTCGGGAGGCTTTGTGTTTGTTTTAATGCGAAATTTCCATACGGCCACTTAGAATGAGGACGAAACGGACGTCCTGTTTCGTGCAAGAGTGAGAAATGTCAAATATGATTAAGATTTATCACACTTTTAATGCCAGGTGTAACTTTGAAGTTTGCACTTAACCAAAAGGTTCTGAAGTTCTTCTGAATTTAAATTAATGAAAATAACGTGAAAAAAATGTACAAATTCATACTAAAGGAGATGTATGTATTTAATCTGGAAGCCACCCACTTGGTGTGGTGTCGCTACTTCAAAACCACAACCCCCCAAGCACCAGAAGCAACAACCCCGGCTTAAACATAGTCAGCGCGCTACTAGAGGGGCAGCAGTTGGTTGGCTGCCTCGTCGCCGTTAAATCCAAGTGGCAGGGCCTATTTGTTTGTACTTCAAGATCACAATTGATTCGCAAATCGCGCCAAGGCGAGATATCTGGTCAGAGTCGGAGTTGTATAGTTGAAGTTGTTGTTTTCTTTCACGCCCCAACAGCGACCCCGAGGAATCGAAACCTAGGAGAGGAGCAGGACTATGTTCTTTATCGCGGGGGAAGCAAGCTTCTGCATGAATACATTAAGACAAGCGACAAAAAGAGGTGCAGCATGATAGGGTTACTAATTTTTTTTTTCATTGTTTGAAACGGATTAATTTTTAGTTTACTGAAATAATTTAGACAGGAAATTAGATAAGATTTTTTTCTATTTTAATAAATTCTGAAAAATAAACAATAACCAAAAAAAAATAACGGTCGTTCTGTTTCAACCAGAATTCAAATCTTTTAAAAAAAATCTGAGCAATTAAAAATAAATTCAATCCATTGAAAATTGAGTAAATTGTCTCGAAAACGGAAACCTATTCATATTTTTTTGTAAAGTATTTTCGATTCAAATCCAATCAAAACATCTCAACACAGACGCGATGGCTCCTGAAAATTGATAAGATTTACGTATTTTTCCTGGATTTCGAAAATGCATTTTTTTCTCTAAAGAATCCAAAAATATATTGTTATTGCAATATGGGTATCAAATGATCAGGTTTTTTCATATATTTCGAATGTAAAAACAACATGTTCAGAAAATATTCCAAATTTTCACAAAACAACGTATTTTCGAAAAAAAAATACTCAAAATTTTCGTTTTTACAATGTAGGTATCGAACGATCGGGATTTTTTCATACATTTCGAATGTAATAACAATATTCTTAGAAAATACTCTAAATTTTCACTAAACTACGTATTTTCGAAAAAATACTCAAAATTTCCGTTTTTACAATGTGGATATCAAACAATCGGGATTTTTTCATACATTTTGAATGTAATAAAAATATTTTTTGAAAGTACTTAAAAAATTTCACAAAACTACATATTTTCGAAAAAATACTCAAAATTTCCGATTTACAAAGTAGGTATCAAACGATCGGGATTTTTTCATACATTTCGAACGTAATAACTATATTTTTTGAAAATACTCAAAATTTTCCCAAAACAACGTATTTTTGTAAAAAAAATTCAAAATTTCAGTTTTCACATCATGGATATAAAATAATCAAATCATTTTTTTTCAAAAATACGTAGTTTTGGGAAAATTTTGAGTATTTTCATTTTTTTAATGACTTTCGTAATGTAATGTATGTATACCCACATTGCACAGTGGTCCGAAACCGAAAACTAGCGTGACAAAATTGATAGCGGCAACACGTTAAGATTTAGAGCTTTGGTGTCTTCGGGACAAATGATCAGGGTCAATAGGGGCATCTTTTGGTATGGTGGGCATTAGGGTGGTCCAAATTTTAAGGTGGTTCAGAATTTTTATTTTGGCGGGATGACGAGATAGCGCTTTGGTGTCTTCAGAAAAGTTGTAGAAAACACCATTTTGAGCAACTTTGCTGAAGAGCACAAAGCTCTATCTTCAAATGGGAAGTTTCTAGAGCCATTTTTGTAATTTAAGTTGAAGTGTTTATGAAAAAATGAGTTTTTTGAATTTATCAACTCAGGCTTAAGTCGTAGCGAGTTGGTGTCTTATAGACATTTGTAGAACTTATCAAAACACACATTTATCTTCCAAGAGAGCAAAAATCGGACCTTTAAAACGAAAGTTATAGCCAAAATACGACGAAAAAGACGCCATTTTGAAATGTGAATAACTCGAAAAGGTGGTGGAGTTTGACCTCGCTCTTAGAAGCATCTGAAAGTACACATTTTGGAGAACATTTGCTGAAAATATCTCGGGGGTATTTTTTGTTTAACATATTTAATCTCAATTTGAAAATGAGCATTTTTAAATCGTTTATTGCCCATAACTTTTGATAGAATTGACCAAAATTCATTTTTCAAGAATAAAAATGTTCATTTTGACAAGCTCTACAATTGTCTAGAAGGGCTCAAAAATGTACAAAATGATCTAGTGGTTGTAAAAGAAGAAACAAGTTTTGGCTGAAATATTTCAGGAATCAACAAAATAATTAAATTTATTCCTGAAATATTTCAGCCAAAACTTGTTTCTTCTTTTACAACCACTAGATCATTTTGTATATTTTTGAGCCCTTCTAGACAATTGTAGAGCTTGTCAAAATGAACATTTTTATTCTTGAAAAATGAATTTTGGTCAATTCTATCAAAAGTTATGGGCAAAAAACGATTTAAAAATGCTCATTTTCAAATTGAGATTAAATAAGTTAAACAAAAAAGACCCCCGAGATATTTTCAGCAAATGTACTCTAAAATGTGTACTTTCAGATGCTTCTAAGAGCGAGGTCAAACTCCACCACCTTTTCGAGTTATTCACATTTCAAAATGGCGTCTTTTTCGTCGTATTTTGGCTATAACTTTCGTTTTAAAGGTCCGATTTTTGCTCTCTTGGAAGATAAATGTGTGTTTTGATAAGTTCTACAAATGTCTAGAAGACACCAACTCGCTACGACTTAAGCCTGAGTTGATAAATTCAAAAAACTCATTTTTTCATAAACACTTCAACCTAAATTACAAAAATGGCTCTAGAAACTTCCCGTTTGAAGATAGAGCTTTGTGCTCTTCAGCAAAGTTGCTCAAAATGGTGTTTTCTACAACTTTTCTGAAGACACCAAAGCGCTATCTCGTCATCCCGCCAAAATAAAAATTCTGAACCACCCTAAAATTTGGACCACCCTAATGCCCACCATACCAAAAGATGCCCCTATTGACCCTGATCATTTGTCCCGAAGACACCAAAGCTCTAAATCTTGACGTGTTGCCGCTATGAATTTTGTCACGCTAGATTTCGGTTTCGGACCACTGTGCATTGTAAAAACGAAAATTTTGAGTTTTTTTTTTTCGAAAAAACGTAGTCTTGTGAAAAATTTTAGTATTTAAAAAAAATATTATTATTACATTCAAAATGAATGAAAAAATCCTGATCGTTTCACACCCACATTGTAAAAACGAAAATTTTGAGTTTTTTTTTTCGAAAATACGTAGTTTTGTGAAAATTTGGAGTATTTTCGAAAACAATTGTTTTTAAATTCGAAATGTATGAAAAAATCCCGATCGTTTCATACTAACATTGTAAAAACGGAAATTTTGAGTATTTTTTCGAAAATACGTAGTTTTGTGAAAATTTTGAATATTTTCAAAAAATATTGTTATTAAAAAAAATGTATGAAAAAATACCGATCGTTCGATACCCACATTGTAAAAACGGAAATTTTGAGTATTTTATTCGAAAATACGTAGTTTTGTAAAAATTTTGAGTATTTTCTAAAAATGTTTTTATTACATTCGAAATGTATGAAAAAATTCCGATCGTTTGATACCCATATTGTAAAAACGGAAATTTTGAGTATTTTTTCGAAAAGACGTAGTTTTGTGAAAATTTGGAGTATTTCTAAAAATGTAAAAATGTACATCAAAAATGTATGAAAAACCTTATCATTTGATACCCATATTGCAAAAACAATATATTTTTGGTTTCTTTAAAGAAAAAAATGCATTTTCAAAATACAGGAAAAATACGTATTTTTGTGAAAATTTTCATTAAATAATAATTTTAATGGATAGCTGACATTATCCCGATTCCAAAACACTATAATTTTTGATGTTTGCATGATTTTTCGTACTTGCAACAAAGTCAAACAGATTTTGTGTTTTGGGGTTGTTCAAAAATTACGTTCAAAAATATTCCGGATTTGAGACTCTGATCAAAGTTGAGGGGGGATAGAGCAAAAAATAAAATTAACTTTTTTGACATAAACTTTGAAAAATATTGACAACAACGTTACTGTTTATGTGTAAAAATTTGAAATAAAAAACGGGTTATTTTTGTGTTAAGTGTTCCCATTTTTGTGGTAGCCTACCAACTACAATACAATATTCACACATATTTCCGGTAAAGACCGCTGTTTAATTTGTAAAGAAACTTTGTTTGTGGAACATTTAAAAACATGAAAAAAAAATCGATGGCAAAGATTCTGAAGAAATGGCTTAAAATATGAAAAATCTTTTATAGATGAAAAAAGAGAAACTAATTCAGATGTCTAGTAATAAGTATTATTAACAGAAATACTGTTTTTGATTTTGGTAAAAAAAATGTTTTTTTTTAAATCGTTGTTAATTTTCACTGTGGATTTTAGATTTCTATCTATTTGAGAAAAGTTAAAACCAAGTCTTTGCAAGTTGTTCGAAATTGCAAAAATATCAAATGTCATCTAAAATGTTAATATACCGAATCTAAAAATATCAACTTTAAATACATATAACTTAAAAATGATACACTTTTGCAAAAAAAATAAATTTTCGACTGCAAATTCTATTTTTAATTTTATGAAAAAAATTGGAAACTTTGTTTAACAATATTTTAGGTTCTTTCAAAAAAACACATTTTTTAAAAAAGTTATATATCCGCAACCTGATTTTTTACCATCCCCAACTGTAGTCCAAACTTGATTATCCGAAGGAAAAATTTCAGTTTGGATAATCGGAACACGATTTTTTTTTTCATTTGTCGTAGTTTTGATTGTTTATAAAAGATTTAGAAATTTTAAATCAATGAAAAGTGAAAAAAGTAAGAAAATAACAAAAATACGAAAACATTTTTTTGATCGTGATTCGAATATTCGAAGTGTTATATGAATCTTCGGTTAATCGAACTTCAGATAATTGAAGTTTCGAATAATCGGGACTTCAAATAATCTAGTCTGGGCATTAGATGCATTATATGAAAAAAATATTTTGGGAAATAAATATTGAGTGTTAAGAAATCAAATAAAAAAAGCTGAAATATTTGTTCCGTGCGTACATTTTTTTTTAAATTCCTTGTCTTTTCAACTTAGCAAAAACACCGAATCGGTCAGGAAATCCCTTCTCAATGTACAGATTTACGAACATACCCATTTTGTATGACCAGCCCTCAAAATTGTATGGAGACTGGTGTGAAAAAACTGATGATACATAATGGCTTCCTTTGACATCGAAATGCTGTGACAAGGTTTCATCCGAATCCAAAATGACTGAATTCAATATTTCGGAAAAAATGTGGTATTCTAGGGAATTACTAACGAAAACTGCTTAAGGTCGTAGATGGTGCCTTTCACTCTTCGATAAAGACTGTGAATATGCTTCTGGATTCAGGATCTAGAAATAGAAAATGTAACTACGATATGTAAAATGCGCCAAAAAATAACACAATAAAAAAACCATTTTTGATTAATACATTCATTAAGATTAAAATGTTTTTCTAAAACAATATTTAAAGAGCCTTAAAATCTTAAGAAACACAAATAATTCAAATCAGTTGAATTACAATGATTTTACCTTAATTGAAAACATTCAGCAACCCTAACCCTCAGACCCCCAAGAAGACAACAATCGTCCAGAACGAGCCAGCGAAGGAAACATGCTTCTGACGAATGAGCGCGAGGCGACCCTGGAATCTCGGTGGCCACGCGCGCGAGGTGGCAACAGACGGAACACGGAAAACGTTGATGTTGATGCTAATCCTCGACCGATCGACCGATCGATCCTGGTGTCGAGAGGCGTTGGTGGGGGAGGAAAACTTCTGGATGTAGTGTTTGATCTTGGCACCCCCGAAGAATCGGTGCCACCACGTCGTCAACGGGGCAAATAAAAACAACATTGTTTTTTTTTTTCTTTGGAGAGAGAGAAGGACAGTGTTGTGTTGTTTTGTGTTTATTGTTTGCACTTTGATTTGTAGTCTGGTTTGTAGCTTAGTGCCGTCTCTTTGGAGGGGATTTTTATAGCTGGATCATGCTGGACCCTTTTTAATGCACACGTTTGATGTGGGAGGCACCGGAGGTGGGAGGTTTTATTGCATTAGCATTAGCATTAGCATTAGCATTAGCATTAGCATTTTAGGACGCCCTATCCACGGATGGCTCCACAACGCTTATCCCACTGTTTGGTGTGGTTGTGTTAGACCCTCATCCGGAACAATAATCCAACACGGGAGATACCATGTCTTCATCTTTTGATGAGTGTGTAATACAGCCCAGGGCATAAGGGGGTCCTCGCCGGGTCCAAGCTATCCTTTGGGGAACGGAAGGAATGTTAGTAAACAACTATCTAAAGTGCGCAAGGATCCCTGCGTCACCTTAGTGGTATAGATGTTTGTAGGGAGGTTTTGGACTCAATGTTAGTAGAAAGGTAAGACCCTAGGATATACCTTGACAGGTATTGCGGGTGTGTCATAAGTTTTTAACTGATTGTGTATTGAGCAGTACCTGCATTACCATTTGAAAATTAAACTCTAACAGCCGGCTGTAGAGTGAAATTGACTATTTATTGTGTAATTTTTTATAAAATTTTATTCCATTCGTAGAAAACATTTTTATACCTAAGAGTTTACTGATGTTTGCTACATTTCGGTTGGGCTTGTTTATGAACTATTATAGGGTTTTTATTTTATGTTTAATGTCTTTAAATTTATTTTTGAAAAACAGAGGAAATAATTATTGTGTTGATATGTTTTAAGCGAGAATCATATCATATCGAACAAAAGACCTACGTAGATTTCACGGAAATTTCATGTACATGCTGATGTTAAGACCATTTCGTTTTTTATTTTTCAAGTTTTAAATGATTTGAAATAGCTAATCTTAGGCAGCCGGCTGCGGAAAGATTGTTTTTCCGTTTTTGCACATTTTTTTATATATATGTTTGTTTTCGGAAAATGAAATTCGAGACTCATAATTTGCAATTAAACTTAAATAAAATTATCGATCGCAAAAAAAACAAAAACCCGAAACAAATTGAAATTACTGCTTAGAAGTTCGAAGCTTGCTGGAAAGTTATTTAACACCGTACAGAAAAGCGCGCGCGATTAAATGTAAACCACTACAACCTTAAGCATTCTTCAAAACACACATTTCATTTTAATTCTAAAAAGTCTGCAGCAGGGTTACATTTGCGCCATATGGCAACACTTCTGTGGAACGCTTACGATCCACATGATCCACAAATGTCAAACACTGCCGCAACTTCTTCCGTTCATCCCAATCTCACTCACACAGTCACACACTCGCTAAGTAAACAACATGAAACGAACTCACCAAATTCAGCTTCGGTTGCTTCAGGTGAGATGGTGGCCTCCTCGTCGGCAACGGCCAACAAGCAGGAAAATGAATCTAGCCCTTCGACCTTCCGAAGAGTCTCACTCGATACCAGAGCCGAAAATTTATTTGCAGTTTCGATGATTTTCACAAGATAACAACAACATCACTGCATCACTACAATAATCACCGTCATTTTGGCGGATCATCTCTTTTTTTCCTCTTCAGTCTCGTAATTTGTTCTCCGACACACCAGACATTTTCTTTCCCCACACTGCACACCAATACTATCACACTACCACAGCACAAATACCCGGCGAAAGGCAAAGCCCGACTTCATCGTTAAGCCGCCATCTTGTCGCGGCGAAAAATGATGTTTGTCTTAATTTAAAAACACAAGAATTCGTTTCAGATTTTGAAAAAACTTCATCATTTACACAATCCCGTTGTTCGCGCGAATCATTTTAACCACTTTTCTCGAATTAATTTGTCTTTTCACACAGGAAAAATCGGATTCTAAAATCGCGTATCGAAAGAGACGACCGAACCACGCAACCAGTGTTCAGCGTCGCATATCCTAGATCTTATACCTTAAAAAAAAACCTTTCAACTCCAAGCGAAACTTATTCGAGGATACCGTGGAGATTTTCCCTTATCCCCTTAAAAAAGTGGAGCATCAACACTTCCCCTCTTCTAAATCCCTTTCGTTGGAGATGGGAGCGGCCGGAAATAGATGGCGCGTCATGGTGGTAGGAAGGTAGTCAAGAGGGGGGAGGGGGGGGGGTCAAACAAATAAAAAAATATAAAAATTGAAATTACAAGCCATGGTTTTTAACATTTGAATGAAAAAAGTGTTTGAAATGCATTTTACACCTGCCCAGATGTTTGCAATCTTTAGTTTTCAAAATATCAAAGTAATGGCGAAAATTATTTTTTTTTTTGTCGAAAAAAACTTTTTGCAGTACTAGAGCGTCCAATTTCCCGGGGTTACAAATTTCCCGGGAAACGGGAAATTTTCAACCAATTTTCCGGGAATTCCCGGGAAATTTTAAATTTTATGGTCTTGGTTTTGATTAATATTATGCAACAAAATTGTATAGGACTTCAACATTATTGGTTTAAATAAGTGTGAAGATCAATTAACAGCTTGACTGCATGTAAAAAATCATTCAACTACAAGAAAATGTATTTTGGTATTTTTTGATGAGAAATTTTAAACTTGCCTCTGTGACCAGTTTATTGAAATGAGAAAAAAAAACACGCAGAAATTATGTTTTTCATGACAAATACTGATTTCAGCTCTTGAACAAATGGTAAAGCTTTTTAGTGTTAGTTTTACTCCAAACCACCCAATGTTTTCAAATATTTGAAGCAAGCTATGAATATATTTTTGCATTTTTTAAGAACAAACAATAGAAAGTAATTTTTCAATGATTTTTTTTGTATTATTATTCAACATGATTTAAATTACACGATAAATTAACATCATTCCACAAAAAGTTTCGTTTCGTTTTCGTTTTACGGAGCAAGGTGGGGGACGCGGCCTCAAGTCAGTCCAAGTCCGGTTTCTTGTGGAAAAAAGGGTAGTGGCCGAACTAGTATTGCATACAAAATGAACACCACCGGAAGATATAGGGGATCGGGAGGGGGAAGGTGAAAGAAAATTAGTGTAGGTGTGAGTAGTAAGAACTTGGATGACTTGAGCAGTTACGTTAATCTAACTTTAAAACTGAATAAAGGAAATATGAAATTATGATTCAATCAAAAACTAATTTGAAATGTATACAAAGGGAACCTATAATGTATTTCAAATTTAAAAGAAATCAAATATATTTACTGGAAAATAAAAGATGAAAACTAACTTGTCACGGGAACATAAATCTTGAGGCCTTATTCTGGTCCCCGTTCTGTCGCGTCCGTCAGTAGTCTTGTCTGTCGTACATTACAACTAGAAGCAGATCTGCCAATGAAATAGTACACTTTAACTAATAAAACCAATTTAACTAATCATTTATGCCCTATTATTCAGGATAGCTAACTAACTTGAATCAACAACCTAAACTAAACTATCTGAAAGTAACTTGAATCTCAAATCCTCGAAATTTTAATTACAAATCCAAACATTCCTTTAACTAGTTTTTAAACCTGTTTTGCTGCTTCCAAAAACAATAAACATTATTGAAACGTTCATATTTTACAAGCTAAACACGACTATTTCATGCCTTACATTTCATTAGGGCACACAAGCTTTGCAAACAAGAGTGTATCCCTATCATACTTTATGTAAACTGTCATTTGAGTGAAAGAGATAAACTCCTGTTCACAAAACCCATGTGTCCCTTTGAAATGTTAGGCTCCATTTGATCGTCAAAACTCCAGTAGATCCTCGATTCGCAACAATGGTCGATACAACCATAATCCGAAAACCGTTAGTTCAACAGATTAACGAATTTTGTCCGATATCATTTCATTATTGATTGATCGAGACTCTATGGAATTTTTTTGACATTTCTGAATGGTTATTATTAGAGCACATAAATTGAAATCAGAGATTCTGATAGCAATACTTAACTCGCTTACACATAGATGGAGTCTGGGACTATTAAACAATCTAAAGTTACAAAAAAAACTAACTATTCTGAGTGCCTTGCAAAAAAAACTCATTTATCAAAATACCAAATCCTAACCTAACACCCACTTTAAAAAAAGAGAAAAAATCTCAATGCATAGAAGAGGCCTCTTTTACTGTTGTGCGTAAGCGTTGCTTTGCTTTATGAATTTCTACCTAAGCTAACGATGTATCAAAAAGATTTAAACCTGTTCCTACCAGATTTTACAAACAAGAATATTGAGATGCAAATAAAAAAAAATCAATATCTTGCAATTTTACATAGCATAAAAGTTGTGATTTCTATCAACACAAGTATATAAGTATAAAATAAATGTGTGATATATATCAACATCGGAAACCATCTTGGCAAATAGCCCTGAAACGACGGCAACGTGTGGCTCCTCTCCAGGGCCGGAGGTGGGAGGTTTTATTGCATTACAAATATTCTTTGTATACAAAGTTGACAGATTTCTTGCGGATGCGAAAACATTGTTGGAAAGTTCGACGGTCAAATGGTCACTTTTTATCACTTAAAGGTTGCACGGGGAAAATCATAAATTATTCTACCTCCGTAGATAGCCTGCAAGCCAAATGCTCAAGTCCAAACTTGGATTAGAGGTCAGCTAACAGTGACCACCCACCGCAGAGCCACGCTAGTTCGCATTTCTAGCGGTAATTAAAAACTTGCCATTTCACTGAGGCGTCCAGGTTCCGTAAACACGAACCTTTGGGGGGAGATATCCCCGTCGATGGGAAGCGAAAAGTACCCGTTTTCATTGACCTCATCGCGTCCTAATCGGGAAGCCAAGTCTTGGACATAGACTGGTTCTGAAATATATTTTTAAATATTTTTAAGAGGCTTTTCTATAAGCACCAGTCTATTGATCGAGTCTCCCAAAGCTGGCATGCAATATCGGTTATATTATAATACACCAGAAATAAAATTAATTTTCCACCGAGACCTTCCTAGTCCGCGACTTCAAAAGCAGATTAGCAGCGTTGCGTTTCTGCGATGCTGGCACACACACCGAGCTTCCACTTTTGGCCAGTTCCCGGTCCCCGGGTAAGTCTGTTTGGACAGAGTCAATCCGCCGCCGCCACCGTCGTACTTATCTGCTCGAGCTAATAAATTAATATGAGTAATTGATGTGCAGCAAACTGCTTAGCAGCCTTGCAGCGTGGCGGGAAATTTGCCTTTCTCCGCGTCTGACGGCCAGCGCAAATAAAACCCTGGGAGCCCTGGATTAGGAGGCCATCGGAAAAGTTCACGTGATACCGATAGCGTGCGCACGGAAGCGGCCCCAACTGTCCATCGTGGCTAGGAGAAAGTTTAAGGTAGTTTACCTGGTTGGTTGAGACCCTGCCAGTTTACACTTCTTAAATTTCTTGCATTTCTTCAATTTGCCCAGTCCTCCAACGTCCACTTTTGTCAATAGACCTCATCAACCGTGCACACGCCATCAGCACCTTATCAGAAAATTGGATCAATTTGCTCGCCCGACCTGCTCTCGAAAGTGCAATCCATCTATCATCTGTTGCATGTCGTCCACAGGACTGCTGCACTACACCGGAGCTACAGTTGCGGGCTTCCCGGAAGTTTCGTGTGCCCGGAATTTCACCCTCACTGGACTTCGTCATGACCACGCGGGCACGACAAAGACCGACGACCCAAAGTGTTATTACTTTCTATCATGTATCGCGACGACCAGGACGACGATTCGACCTAGTTGTCGGAGTCTAGGAGTCATCCAACGTTGCGGACGGAACATCCATCAACCGATCGACAGGACCGGCTAATGTGACCGGCCACTTGGTGCACCGTTTTACCGAGAAATCCGTAAGTCTTCCCGAACACGCAAACCGTGGAGTTGGTGGTCATTCATTAACTGATGGCGCGCGGTATCCAGCAGAGTGCGCTATGCCACTTACCTTTGAATTGAGGAGAGACCTAACTGCTCTGCAGAAAAACTTGGAGGAGTCCCGCTAACCTCTTGACTTTGGCAAATGTTGTTGTTTTTGCTTTCTGTTGTGCGAGAGAGAAATGTGCGTGTCGTAAATGCTGAACCTGGGATCAAGATTGAAAACGGCGGAAGGTGATGCAGCAGAGGTGAGAATTTGTCATAGTTTTAGTGACTTTTTTTAGATAGAAACTTTCGAATTCCCTTACTTCAATAATTTTATGTTATAGGGGAACAGCATCTAATTCCACACAGAAAAAAGTAGAATTTTGGAATGTTAAAAATTTTGTAGGTTGAATATTACCTCTTTTTTCAGTAATATAACATAAAAAATGTGCAAAAGTGTGAACCTGATGAAAATTCACCATAATCTGATGAAAATTTACCAGTTCCTGGTGATATATTAAACTTTTTTTTGGCACAAAATCTGTCATCATTTCCTGATGAATATTACTAACATTTTTTTCTGTGCAGCAAATTGCATAGAGTTTGAAGCGAGTGCTTAACCTGCCAAACATAGCAGTTGAAATTTGCATAAGAGTCACTCTCAACAAACTAAAAAAAAACAAAATTTGCTATATGCGTGAATCTTTGTCTCAAAAGAAATGTTGGTCCCTGATCACCAATTTCAGGTCTATTTTTCAATATTTCGTGACTGCATAGAAAAGAAGTTGAATTTTGTAAGGTTGGAAATTTGGTTGGTTGAATATTACCTCTTTTATTACATTTTTTTCCAAAAAATTGTGTAAAAATGTAAACTTCATGAAAATTCTCCATTTCCTGATGATTATTATCATTTTTTTCTGTATGAGGGGAAATAATTATTTTTAAATTAAAAAAAAACTTTTTTTCATTTTTTTATTCAACTTCTTTAATAATGTCAATTAAAAATTTGTTTATAATAATAATTATCATTCAAGGTCACCCGCGACATCCAAAAATTATCATAGTTACAGAAATGAATAAGCAACTTTTCAAAAAAAAAAAAAAATATATATATATATATATATATATATATATATATATATATATATATATATATATATATATATATATATATATATATATATATATATATATATATATATATATATATAGTGTCATGATAATCCGTGTTGGTTACAGATGAACCCCATACTAATATCAATCACAGTTTGCATAACAGTCTACAGCATTGTGGAACATTATTACAAGGCAAAAAAAGTTCTGCAAAGATATATACACCCAAAGGAAAAAATATATCAAAATCTGCAACAGTGGATTTGCTGCAGAAAATGTTACATTTTATAACAGTTTTGCCATTGCCATTCATTTTTGCCCGCGTGTAAACATGTCAGCGATCTGCAGCTCTCATCAACACATATAATGCTGGCGCGTCCCTGAGCAACACTTAAGAGAGAATAATATGTTGCAGTTCTATCCCTCACAATTCATCAAGCGTCCATGGCGCGGTGGTAGCGTGTCAGATCAACAACCAAGAAATTTATGGTTCAATCCTCGTTCTGTTAAGATTTTTTTTTGCAATACAATCAATCAACTGTCGGTAATATCGTCGGTAACGGGCAAAAATGTCATGCCCCTATATCGCAAAAAATGCATGAGGACAGATTTCATGCAGATTCTGATATACGTTCATGCCGCCATGCAACACAATCATGCGACCGTCAATTGGGTGTAAAGAAAAAAAAAAAAAACATTTCAAAATACAATTTTCAATGCAAAAATTACCCCACAAAGTTGTTGCTGATTTGAAAACAAAAACATTAAAATTACTATCTTTTAGGAGACCAAAAAACACATTTTGCACTAGTGTCTAGAATGATGGTTCTAAAGATATGGTTTAAATAAGAATATTCGAACAAAATTAAAAATATTGTCAAAATAATTTCCAAAAACTTTTTTAGATGCACAGTCAAATTTGCAATTGAAAATGACTTTAAACAATTTTTGATTAAATGAACATTTTTCAAATTATAGGTTTTTTTGAGGTTTTTTAATTACAAAAATGTTTGCTTAAAAAAAATAATTTTAAAAATATATTAGGCCGTTGCAGATATTTTTTAAATTTATGTCTCTCGACTCTGACCAAAGTCTTGATGAGGGACAAAAAAAAAAAAAAAAAAAACAAACTACAAGCCAAGGTTTTATTATTTGGATGAAAAAGATGTTTTAGAAGGCAACTACACCAGTGTAGTTGTTTTGTAAACATTAGTTTTCAAAATATCTATGTTAAAAATGATTTTTTTTTTCGCGAAAAAAGTTTTTGCGGCACTCTATATTGGCATTTTAAAAAAATTCAATATATTTTTAAAGGAGTTTAAAATGCTTAATCTGATTATAACTACAGAAATTCTTTTCAAATTGTTTTCAAATTATGTTTCAATTAAGAAAAAGTGCAGTGCTTCTTGGGACGCGCAGTCCTGTTTTTTCGTGATAATTTTCGTCTCTTTTGTGTCGCTCTTTGTGTTCATGGGGTGATTGGTTTTATGTGATTAGGTTTTAGGTGATTGGGTTTTATTTTTTTATGTTATCTTCTTTCTCTTCATTTCCACAGTTTGAATTGCGATGCCTTTCCGTCGGGTCGTGTTTTTTTCGCGTTCGTCGTCGGTGTGTTTTTTGTTTTTTTTTTTCGCGTGCGTGTTTGTGTGTAAAGGTGCGGCTGGCTCTGGTTGTCATCGATGACAATTGAGCCAGTCTGATTTGCGATGCCTTTCGGTCGGGTCGCAGGGTTTTTTCGCGTTCGTCGTCGGTGTGCAATAACAACAAAACCTTATCATACCATTTCAACTCGATAAACATCGTAACTCGTCGTTCGCTTCGTTAATCAGTACCCCACTAAACATGAATCATGTAAAACTCGTAAAAACATCTCAATTAAAAAGTCAGACTGTTAAATCCTTCATCATGTAATTACCAACAATTTTGGTTCTATCTTTCCACAGCCGGCTGTCTAAGATTAAACCATTTCAATTAAAAGTTAACAGCCGATAAACCGGAAATGTCTCATCCGCAGCATCCGATTGCTTGCCTTGAGAATAAAACATAATACCTTTCAACAAACACTATGATTTTGGGTCGCATCATCATCTTCTATGATGAATCCTGACCAAACACCCTATCCTACTAACAAATTTTTAGGTTCCTGCACAGAAAAAAAAAATGATGGTAATTTTCATCAGGAAATGTTGACAGATTTTGTGTCGAAAAAAATGATTAATTTTACCCCAAAAAATTATGAATTTTCATCAGTTTTTGATGAATATTCATCAGGTTCACATTTTAACACATTTTTTATGTAATATTACTCAAAAAAAGAGGTAATATTCAACCTACCAAATTTTCAACATTCCAAAATTCAACTTTTTTTTCTGTGTGGCGCTTGTTGGGTGTAAGCACAGAGTAAATCAGCTGCCCTAGTAGCAACTTCAGAATGAAAAGAATTTAAAAATATCAATCCAGTGTAAAATATTATTTTCTATTAGAATTTATCCGACCTTTTATTGCAAAAGTTTTATGAGTTTGTTGAAGATTATTAGTTTTTAATTTTGTTGTGGATTGCATTTTACCAACTTTAATTAATTTTGCAACTTTGGTTTTCAATTTTCAATCAGACCAGAATGAAAAAAAAATCGAAAATCTATACTCAAAAAATATTTGATACTTAATATTTTACTCCAAAATTACTCGAAATATAAAATTATAAATAACACTTCCTCCTTCCTTTCTTGACTTCCTTACTTCCCACCATCAATTTTGCATAATAAAATCAAATTAAGTAACGTTTTTTGTCCTATAACTCAACAGAAACTATGATTTATTGTATTTACGTAAAGTATTCAAACCTTATTTCAATCAAACCACATTTTAATATTGTGATGATTGTTATCATTCTTCAAGTAATCGATCTGAAATTCTGCACAGAAGACAATGAATCAAATTTGTACAAAGATATTTAACTTTGATGATAATTCAGCAAACAAGCAATTTCGCACACAAAAATAACATTTCTCAGAAATTGAAATCCAGAAATTCATGTGCAGTATAATTTTGGAAATTGCTGATGCAAGCAAAAAAAAAACAACACACACCACACTTATTCACGACGCATGTTACGCAGCGGCGCAGCCGCACAATGTTCCCTACTCAAATGTAAATTTCCAACAAGTCTCGCATGAAACTGCGACAACAACGGGACTGGCAAGACAAACTCCCGGGTTCAGATCCCACGATATCTCGCAGCCACAAGCTGCGGAACGATTTCTCGCGAAATACAAAATTGAGAAATGAAAATTGCACTCCCCACGACAGCAAACATAACATAACCTCAAAATGTGTAAAAAATAAGAAATGAGAAAAAATATTCAATTCTTCTGCTCTACCGTCTGCGGGCCCAGGGGGACACGACAGCTTCTTTGGGAGACAGAATTTGTTTTATTTAAATTTTTGATTCGAACCTCCTCCTCCTGCAGCAGCTTCTCCCAACAACTCTGAACAAGTCACTCACCGCGTGGTGATATTATTTTCTGCCGTGTCCTTTTATTTGGCTTTTTTGAAAAATTAAGCAGAAATGCGCGTACAAGTCATGCTCGGGCGGAAGCCCAAGACTCCCACCGGTTTCCTCGGAGGTGTCCCAAGACGCGAACAATAAGGATGTGTTCTGGGTTGGGGCGATTGTAGCCCGAAGAATGTAGCCTTTTGTTCTGTTGAATTTTGAAAAATGCTGCGGAGAAAATTGTCCAGTCAAACAATTACTCATGAAAATTGTGCATTCCTGGCGTGGAACCGATAACGATCGTGATAATCGCGGATGACCGTTAGCGGGATGACCATCTGCATGCAGATCTTGTTGGTTCGATTGAAAGTCTACAGATACTTATTTTTAAGTTATTCCAAATTTGATGTTGAAAAATTCCGAGTTCAAGATTTTAAACTTTGCCAAACATTGCAATAAAACCATTTTTTTTTTTCTCTTCGTTAATCACAGAAACAACATAATTTATCCCATTCAGGTGACGCACTCGTTCCGGGAACGCAATTAATTCCGGCGAAAAACCTCCGACCGAGACCTTCCCCGGGCACGCTAAATCGAACGAGGGGTGGGAAGAGGTTATCGATATTCCTATTGACTGAGCTCATATTTCTGCTGACCTTTCCGTCGCATAACTCATCCAGCTGCGCCGTCTCTTCTACCTCTCTGCGAGTTCCCGCGGGAGTTTGCTTGGCCCCGGGAACTGGAACACAAGACACCGTACCAATCGACGATCATGTTCCCGTGGCTGCTGCGCGCGGATTCCCGTGAAGAGCCTGTTCAGTTACTCCACCAGTCTTGTCTTTGGCCTGTGCTGAAGCTTCTTCGCGAGGGCTGTTTCCAAGCTCTTGCACAAACACACACACACCGAGCAAAGTGCCACCCGCCGCGAAATTCTAATAATTCACGCGACCTTCTTGACTATCTTATTTGTTAAGAGTGAAATATGATTTTATGATTTATATTGGGTGGCTGAAGGGGGAAGGGGTTACAGGAGCGGGACGTTGCGCTTTGGCATCCAGATCTTATCGGGGACCTGATGGTGGCGAGCACCGCGCATGGATTGGACGATTGCTGCGCTAAGGTAGAGTCTTGATTTGTGATTGTTTTGAAAGATATTTGTGAAAATGGATTTTTTTTTGCATTTTTTATTTGTATAATACTTTGATTCATAAATTAGTTTCAGTCGTACCGTCATCTGGGGCGAATCGAGATATAAAAAAAAACCTTAAACCTTATTACTGCACAATATTTGGATATTTTTGATTAGTTTCGGGTAAAACAAACACAGAACAAACAAACCATTAATAAAAAAATAATTTAATCTAGCGATTATTCATGTCCTCATAAAAAAATTCAATTATTGATTCCTCCATACCAGTCTTTACACAAGCTTGAGAACTTTCCATACAAAAGTAGAACACGGAAAAAATACCGATTTTTTTTTAATTTTTATCACAAAAAGTTGGGTTTTCAAAAAAATATTTTTTAACCTGGCCATGGTCTTCGTTTTCTACATACACGAATGGTATTCCGGGTCTATAGGACCCAGAAATGTTTTCGGCTGCCAAAATTCGAAACTGTAACCGATTTTGGATGTCTTGGCCGCAAATGAAAGGCTAGGATGTCTTCTTTCTGAATCTGACCGGCAGAACCGGTTTTGGACACCGTGGCCACCGGGAACCTGCTATAACTGAAAAAAGTCCTTTTTGAGGCCCCTACTTTAAGGAACTGTATCTCCGAAACGATTGCACATAGCAGGTTGCTTCCGGTTGCATTCGACAGATAATAACCTGAATTTTAAGCCCCAGAAAAAATAATTGGTCCATAATGGCCACCGGTTCCGGTAACCCGGAACTTCCGGAAAACTTGATTTTTGCAGTTTTTGACATAAAACCGTCACACGGACCAGTCTTTTGAAACGGATTATTTTGCAAATCATTGCAGAAGGATACTACATACTACCCCTGACTGTTTGGTATCGGTTCTGGCCAACTGTGGCCAATCCGGAACCGGTTCCAGGGGTACCCTAAACGGTTCCAATAATTGTCACGCTAGAAATCCGTCATGTTGCATATCAAACTTCATGAAATTGAAAGTTATGACCATCTGAGGTCATGCTGATGTCCTCTGACCCAACCTGGTCACTCCGGAACCGGTTACCGGTGGCCACTGAGGGACACTATCGGAATATGCAATGAACCCTATCATCCGACGTATCAAACTTCATGAAATTGAAAGTTATGACCATCTGAGGTCATGCCGATGTCCTCTGACCCAACCTGGTCACTCCGGAACCGGTTACCGGTGGCCACTGAGGGACACTATCGGAATATGCAATGAACCCTATCATCCGACGTATCAAACTTCATGAAATTGAAAGTTATGACCATCTGAGGTCATGCTGATGTCCTCTGACCCAACCTGGTCACTCCGGAACCAGTTACCGGTAGCCACTGAGGGACACTATCGGAATATGCAATGAACCCTATCATCCGACGTATCAAACTTCATGAAATTGAAAGTTATGACCATCTGAGGTCATGCTGATGTCCTCTGACACACCCTGGTCACTCCGGAACCGGTTACCGGTGGCCACTGAGGGACACTATCGGAATATGCAATGAACCCTATCATCCGACGTATCAAACTTCATGAAATTGAAAGTTATGACCATCTGAGGTCATGCTGATGTCCTCTGACCCACCCTGGTCACTCCGGAACCGGTTACCGGTGGCCACTGAGGGACACTATCGGAATATGCAATGAACCCTATCATCCGACGTATCAAACTTCATGAAATTGAAAGTTATGACCATCTGAGGTCATGCTGATGTCCTCTGACCCAACCTGGTCACTCCGGAACCGGTTACCGGTGGCCACTGAGGGACACTATCGGAATATGCAATGAACCCTATCATCCGACGTATCAAACTTCATGAAATTGAAAGTTATGACCATCTGAGGTCATGCTGATGTCCTCTGACCCAACCTGGTCACTCCGGAACCAGTTACCGGTAGCCACTGAGGGACACTATCGGAATATGCAATGAACCCTATCATCCGACGTATCAAACTTCATGAAATTGCAAGTTATGACCATCTGAGGTCATGCCGATGTCCTCTGACCCAACCTGGTCAATCCGGAACAGGTTACCGGTAGCCACTGAGGGACACTATCGGAATATGCAATGAACAAGCTAAAACTTTTATCACTCTAAGTCCTTCAATTATCAAGAAACTTCTTGGCTTAAACCATTGGGAACTACGAATACTCGCAGGGCTTCTAACAGGACATTGTCTTGCTAGATATCACCTGCACAAAATCGGCATAGGGCCACTGTCGTTTTTGTTTAACTGAGCTAGAAAGCTTGGCAGATTTACTCTGCCGGATAAATGGATAAACCATGTCTGCAAAATAACCCCTCGTCTTCCGGCATGATCTCAGATGGTCATAACTTGCAATTTCATGAAGTTTGATACGTCAGATGATAGGGTTCATTGCATATTCCGACAGTGTCCCCAAGTGGCCACCGGTAACTGGTTCCGGAGTGACCAGGTTGGGTCAGAGGACATCGGCATGACCTCAGATGGTCATAACTTTCAATTTCATGAAGTTTGATACATCGGATGATAGGGTTCATTGCATATTCCGATAGTGTCCCTCAGTGGCCACCGATAGCCGGTTCCGGAGTGACCAGGTTGGGTCAGAGAACATCGGCATGACCTCAGATGGTCATAACTTTCAATTTCATGAAGTTTGATACATCGGATGATAGGGTTCATTGCATATTCCGATAGTGTCCCTCAGTGGCCACCGATAGCCGGTTCCGGAGTGACCAGGGTGGGTCAGAGGACATCAGCATGACCTCAGATGGTCATAACTTTCAATTTCATGAAGTTTGATACGTCGGATGATAGGGTTCATTGCATATTCCGATAGTGTCCCTCAGTGGCCACCGGTAGCCGGTTCCGGAGTGACCAGGTTGGGTCAGAGGACATCGGCATGACCTCAGATGGTCATAACTTTCAATTTCATGAAGTTTGATACGTCGGATGATAGGGTTCATTGCATATTCCGATAGTGTCCCTCAGTGGCCACCGGTAACCGGTTCCGGAGTGACCAGGGTGTGTCAGAGGACATCAGCATGACCTCAGATGGTCATAACTTTCAATTTCATGAAGTTTGATACGTCGGATGATAGGGTTCATTGCATATTCCGATAGTGTCCCTCAGTGGCCACCGGTAACCGGTTCCGGAGTGACCAGGTTGGGTCAGAGGACATCGGCATGACCTCAGATGGTCATAACTTTCAATTTCATGAAGTTTGATACGTCGGATGATAGGGTTCATTGCATATTCCGATAGTGTCCCTCAGTGGCCACCGGTAACCGGTTCCGGAGTGACCAGGTTGGGTCAGAGGACATCAGCATGACCTCAGATGGTCATAACTTTCAATTTCATGAAGTTTGATACGTCGGATGATAGGGTTCATTGCATATTCCGATAGTGTCCCTCAGTGGCCACCGGTAACCGGTTCCGGAGTGACCAGGTTGGGTCAGAGGACATCAGCATGACCTCAGATGGTCATAACTTTCAATTTCATGAAGTTTGATATGCAACATGACGGATTTCTAGCGTGACAATTATTGGAACCGTTTAGGGTACCCCTGGAACCGGTTCCGGATTGGCCACAGTTGGCCAGAACCGATACCAAACAGTCAGGGGTAGTATGTAGTATCCTTCTGCAATGATTTGCAAAATAATCCGTTTCAAAAGACTGGTCCGTGTGACGGTTTTATGTCAAAAACTGCAAAAATCAAGTTTTCCGGAAGTTCCGGGTTACCGGAACCGGTGGCCACTATGGACCAATTATTTTTTCTGGGGCTTAAAATTCAGGTTATTATCTGTCGAATGCAACCGGAAGCAACCTGCTATGTGCAATCGTTTCGGAGATACAGTTCCTTAAAGTAGGGGCCTCAAAAAGGACTTTTTTCGGTTATAGCAGGTTCCCGGTGGCCACGGTGTCCAAAACCGGTTCTGCCGGTCGGATTCAAAAAGTAGACATCCTAGCCAAGACATCCAAAATCGGTTACAATCTCGAATGTTGGCAGCCGAAAACATTTCTGGGTCCTATAGACCCGGAATACCATTGGTGTCAGTTTTTTTTTGGCGGGCACTTCCGGTGGCCACCGGAAGTTCGTTTTTGGCCAGAATGTGTGTCTTAATAAGTTACACAAAGTCACAAAATTTCAGATCTCTAGGTGTTTTTGGTCAAAAGTTACAATCACTTTTATAGTGCTACTGGGTCCTATAGACCCGAAGACCATGCCCGGGTTAATGATCGATTTTTTATATAAATTACTGGACTAAAATTGCATTATTTGCGCCAGAATTTAGGATGATACAAAATATGGTACCAGAGTAACAACTTAAAAAAAAATCTTAAATCATTTTTATGATGAAAACTAATTTTCATGAAATTTTAAGGTGATTTAAAAAAAATCTGATCTTTGCAATTTAAGAATTCTTCAAGAATCAAAAGCATCCCTGTAAAATGATTTTGAAATGCTGACTAAATTTCCCACAACTTATCTTGTTTGCTTAGATTCACCCTCTTTAAGCTTAAATTTTTAGTAAAAATAGTTTTTCTCAGTGTCGTTAAATTTGCCTTCGTTTTTCTACTCGGAAACTGTTGGTTCAATATCCAATGTGAAAAAATACATTAGGCCGTTGCAAATATTTTTTGAAGTTTATGTCCCTCGACTCTGACCAAAGTCGAGGGGGGGGGGGCAAAAAAATAAAAAAAGTATAAAAATTGAAATTACGAGCCATGGTTTCAACATTTTAATGAAAAAAGTGCTTTAAAATGCATTATACACCTGTCCAGTTGTTTTGCCATCATTAGTTTCCAATATTTCTATGTATTAACGAAAAAAATATTTTTTGCGAAAAATAAAATTTTTGCGGTGCTGTACATTGGAATTTCATAATAAATCAAAACATTTTTGAACAAGCCCAAACATGCTAAATATGATTATCAATGCAGAAAAATGCATTTTAGATTGTTTTCAGTTGATTAGACTTCTATTTTCATGGAAATTTTGAAGTTTTTTGGAAAAATATTGTTTTGCCCCCTGATTTTTCAGACCAATTTTGAAGGAGGGGGGGGGGGTGCGACATAGACTTTGAAAAATATTTGCAACGGCCTTATTTATAAAAATTTTCGCTCTTTTCTTATTAAAATTCTTTAAAAAAAATCTAGCCCGACATGCAAATTTCAAAAAAGGTGTTTGAGCCCTTTCGAAAACTTATTGTTGAATGATTTATTTTAATTGAAATCAGTACAAAATTTTACAAAAGTTTCACTTTTTAACATAACAAATCGAACCAATAGTATAATAGATATCGCGAATTGAAAAGTAGCCTAATTTGATGATAATATTTAAATCTTGGCTGTAACACAACAACCAGTAGTATGATGAACAAAGTCTTACAGAAATTGTTGTAGGAAAATCTCAGCTTTTCCTTCATGAAGAATTTTAAATTGCAAATATGCTAATTCATTTCACCTTAAAACGCCTAAAACATGAAAATGGTGCTCTTTATAAAATGTTTTAAGTCATTTTCAATTGCAATTTTATTTTTTATATCTTAAAATTATTTTAGTGTTTTTGTTGGACAATATATTACATTTTTTTTTTTCAAAAATTACAATTTATTTTAAAGTTTACAACTTTGATACCAAACGGGTACCCTCAGTTTGTATAGGAGCTGTCAAAATTCTCCCTGGCTTATCGTAGTCCCATAAAACAAACAGAAAAATCAAAATAAAAAAATACATACATATACAAGTGTGACAATGCATGTTATAAGTATAAAAAAAGCGTGACAAAGGGTGGAGGAGGAAAGGTAAATTCTGGCTGATTTTAGCGTGACATACTTTATGGACTTTATTTATTTTTATTTTACTTTATGGATGAAGCCCTACCAGTTTAAAATTTTCGATTTTTTAATATATGATTCAGGGGATTGAAAAGGCATCTTTTGCTCCAGAGTTGGCGCTAAATCTTGTACATACCAGAATTAAACATTTTTTGAAAAAAAATGGTTTGGAGAAAAAATTTATAAATCATTTTTCGATTTAAATCATATTAATGAAATTTTAGGTAAAATTTTTCAAAAAGCATTATTTTTGCAATTTAAAAAAACTTTATGAAAAATAGCACCCTGGAACTTTTTTTTTATTTCTGACAAAATGTCCAATAATTTTCCGTTCTTTTAATTAAATTTTTTAAATATTTTTTTTAAATCTAGGTCGACATTAAAATGTTAATAAATATGTTTTAGCCCATTCAAAAAGTTATTCGATTTTTTTTTATTAAAATTAGCACGACAGTTTCACTTGATAACAAAAAAATCGAACCAATAGTTTCCTCGATATCGCGAGTTGAAAAGAGGCTGATTTGAACTTTTATTCAAAAAATATCATCATAAACTTAAAGTGTTGTGCTTTATTGAAAAATGTGTAATGTCATTTTTAATGGTATTTTTAGATTTTAAACCTTAAATTGATTTCTTAAACAATTAAATATCTTAGATTTTTTTTTTAAATCTCGGTTTTTTTCAAAAGTTTATAACTAGGGTTAGTGAAATTTCACGATTTCGCGGACAGCGTGAAATCCGCGAAATTTGGCTTTTTCCGCGAAATCCCGTGAAATTTTATGTTTGTGTGAAACTGTAGCGATTTTTCTCAAAATATTTTATCAAACTTAAAAAGGAATAAAAATAAACTTAAGAACTACTGCAGAATTAAGCGAGTGAATAACCTTGTTCAATTACAAAAATAGGGTTAGTGAATTTTAACGATTTCGTGAAATTTTCGAAATTTATCAACTTTCTCCATTTTTTTTTTCAAATAAGATCATAATAAATATTTCAACCATAAAGACTTTTAAGTAAATTTTATTAGTTTTCAATTGAAAAGCTTGATATGAACCATTTGAAGAATTGTTCAGATTTTTTTTAAATAACTAAATATTGTAATATTTTCATTCGCTGTAGTAAAACTTTTATTACTTTTTCATTTGAAAGGGATAATTTCAAAAGAAATTAAAAGAATCAAGCTTTGTTTTACTCAAAATAAAATTAAGAATATTTTTATCTTTCAATCCACCGATATTTTATTATTTGGGTTGATTCCCGTGAAAAATAAAAAATACCACCTTTTTTGTTTTCTGTTCTAATTTTGAAGTTCGATTTCGTTACAAATTATATTATTTTTGTCTATTGATTTTAAATTTAGTTTTTGAAAAGAGAGATGAAAACCTTAAAAAATATTTTGAATGGGCTAAATGTCGCAGAAAATTCAAACTATTTTACTCATTTTGGCTGGACAAGATTGTTAAATTTGGCTTTGATATGAAATTCAATTAAATGAAAACTGGTAAACAAAAGCAAATCAGCGAAAACTTTTTAGCTTTATAAGTCGAATGTTAAAAAGGCAGTTCAATAAATGAGAATACGCATGCCCTACATTTTGTTTCAAAATATGAATAGAACCCATCCATAAACCAGGTGGAAACTTTTTTAAAAATTGATAGATTTTTTATGTCACGTTCAAATTTAGTGAAGATTTTTTTTAGTTTATTGAAGAATAATATATAATGAGGCATAAAAAGTAGTTTCTGTGATTTTAACATAAGATTTTCAGAGTTATTTTAAAAAAAATCACGTTCCGCGAAATTTGCGTGAAATTTTGTGTTTTGAAATTGAGCTTTCTGTGAAATTTGCTATTTTCGAGCGTGAAAAATCACTAAGCCTATTTATAACTTTTGTTTCAGATTAAATTCAAAATCAAACCAGAATAAGTTTAGGATGGTAAAATCTTAAACTCTGGCATAAAAGATACCTATTTTAGTCCCCTAAGCCAAAAAAAAAAGGAATTTTAAAAATTCGTAATTTGAAAGTACAACAACACAGTTGATGATAAATGGGGCATTTTTTAATGTAACAGTTTATGTTCACTAAGCAAGATCTTTGATTCAGAAATTTATTATATCAGAAATAAATCTCAACATGAAATTTATTTAGCATCTTATTATTTTTTAATATTGACAGTTAATTGAACTGTTAAATAAAATCCTATTAAATTTTATTTCCAGTAAATTTTCAAAAAGTAGTCCAAAAAGTTAAGAAAATGTATGCTTTCACTAGAATTTTGGGAATTCTCGGGAAATAAACAAATTTTCCTGGAAACGGGAAACATTTTTTCCGGGAATTCCCTGGACGGGAAATTATACGCTCTAGTAAAATTGTATGGCGTCTTGCATGAAAGACAATCATGCAAAATGACATCATTTGCAAAAACGAATTTTCATTCGAACATAAAATACAAAACTGAAAATCTAGAAAAAATAGCGAAATTAATCAGATGAAACTTATAAGTATCCTTCTCAATTCGTTTTCTGCACAATTCGACGTCATTTTTCATTTCTACAACAATCATTTAGAAAAATTTGTTTATAACAGCTATGTGTTTTAACAAATTCAAAGATGAAACCAATAGAAAAAAAAAAAGAAAATTAACTTTCACATTTTTCACAAGAAGTTCTTAAAAATATATTTAACGTTTAAGTTTCAACAAAAGGGCCAGTTAAGATTTTTTTTTGCTAAAACGTTTAAACAAATTGGATTTCTATTGTATCCCAAAGTATGAAAAATTTTTTAATTTAAAAAACACGTTTTTTTGCAAAAAAAAAATGAAAAAAAATCGATCAAAATCACCAACTTTACCCTACAAGAACCCATCGTGATGAACCCCCACTCCTTGAGGAAATCCCTCGTTGTGTGCAACTTGATCCATCGGTTAGAATTCACCGCTCCAAGAAGCCCACCGTCCCGTTTTTCGCCCAACGGCAGAAGCCCCCTTTGCGGAACATGACTGGAGGCAAATTGGCGAACACCGCCGCGCTCGCCCTCAGAGTCAGAGTCCCAAGAAGTGGTTCTTTTGAACCGACGATTATCGATTACGGCCAAGATTTATGATGTCTGCAGTGAAAGAGGTTCTTTTGGGGGGGTGAGCAGGAACAAAAGCGCGCTACGAAACAATTATCACTGCCACCGATTGGACTGAGGCAGAAGTGGCCACCGGGGTAAAACCGGACCGGAGTCACTTGCTGTTTGGAATTGATGGCCTCGAGGTTCAATATGACCGGGCAATGAGGCATAAACAGTGAATATTGAATACCTTTATCTCTCTGCATCGCTGTGAGCTTTGAAGTCAGCAAGGTTTGGGGTTGTTTTGAGCTCGTTGAAGAAGTAATCAAACTGTGACATCATTCGACACACGACAGTGGAAACATAAATCAAAAAGAAACGGAAACGTGCAGTGACTACAGACTGATTCTACCAAAGTCTCAATTGTGATGCCCTTTTGCATCACTATAATGTGTTTGGACTACTTTTGGGATATTCTGAGTAGCCAAAAGAATCCTAAAAACAGATCTTGGAGTCTACCGACGTAACAACAAAATTATACCAAGATTTGGATTAGGGTTCATCTTCAGTGAAGTCCATAAGGGAATCACTAAGAACTCTTTGAACTACTTTGGTCTTGGTCCGCCAAAGTATACAGATCTTGAAGTCAACCTACCCAACCAAACAATACAAGCGGTGACAATCGTCCACGAAGAAGTTAATGCGAGACATCTTGTCAACGTTGCTTCCTTTATGCTTCGACATCAATTCGACATGCTCGTATAAAGTATTAAAACTGATGTTTTAATTACGCTCCGATGACATATAGGTATTTTGGCTCCTTAACTTGAGCCTCATGCTGCAGCTGACTGCTGCCACCGAGGCCAATCGGCAGTCAGATGATGCAATTTATAAATATTTGTCTCATTATTTTATTATCGGCTTTATGACAGGCAAGCCCAGCCAAGCCCGAGCAGAACCCAAAATCGGCAGCCTGTCACGTTGATTTGGTTTTTGATGACTTCTGTTCCGTTCCTGTGGACATTCCGCGGTTGAAGAGGCAGGAAAAAAAACATGAAATTTATGAATAAATGGGCGCGCGGCAGAGCGAGCGTGCTCGAACGATTTGCGAAATGACGAATTTAAGGCGACATTTATCGTCGATTGTGTGCAGCGGCGGCAGCAATCGAGTTGCAGCAATATAAATGGCACTTTTTGGCACCGCGGGGAACAACGTTCCGACAGGTCGGCGCGCGCAGCCAGAAGCAATATCGGGAATGACACACCCAGAGTGGGGAGAAGTGCATTGCACTTTCCGGGAAGATACCTTGTTGTGGTATCGGAGACGCGAGACGACAAATCAAGATCATTTTTGAGTGTTTTCAAAACGATTTTTTGCAAAGGTCAATATTGCAACATTCTTCTATTCTAATTACCCTAACTTCAATCGCATCCTCACCTCATTCATAACTTACAAAACAGAACAGTTATGAGCATTGTAGGTTAGCAAGGAACTCCTTTCTCCTGCTTGCCACAACCTGCTTTTTCTTGCACACAGCTGGCCCCGAGGCTCATCTCATCGTCGAGGAAGTCTGCATGTCCCCTGGACTCTATCTGTCCTGCCCTGAGAGCCTTGTGCCGCACGCCTACGGGGGACCCCCTTCTTCGGCTGATATTTGGGTCATGATTACGGCGTACCGATAATGCAAGCAAGAGCTATAATTTATGCATAACTTTCCGTTTTTATTCCCTTTCAACCTGTGCCGTGGAGACCGCGCGACGGTGAAAGATGCAACTCGATTCCGACCAGGTTCAGGGTCCAGGAAAAAGTGCGTACCGCAGCATAATCCGGTGACAATTGTGGGTCAGCCTCGATAAACGAGCCGCGATAGCTAGTTCTATACGGGAATGGCCCAGAAAGTGCGGGCCGCTTAACCTTTCTTACTTCTTTGGATTCTGCTTCAATGCTGGATAAGCACACCCACTCTTCGAGTTTGCTACACCGGATTAAAACCAACTAATCGGAAGTCATCGAAATCACATCACTTCTGTTCCGTTGATCCGATACTCCAGCAGACAGAGACTCCCCATGTCCTCACCATCGTCATCAACGTCATACGTGTAATTACTCTATTTGGTGATCTACTCCCGGTCAACCCGTCGACATAGCAGCGAAGAAAGCCGCTTGCAAAACGTATAATCTCCAACTGAAGGGCGCCGCCACTGAGTCGTCGTCGGTCGTCGCAGTCCAGATGACCAGACTTTGGAGAAAGATGTTGGAGAGTCCAGCCGTTGAGCAGATAATCTGCGCTGGTCCCGTTGAAAGGCTGGTCGTTTGGAGATTGGCGGTTTGCTGCTCCCTAGCTGGTGATGATGATGATGATGCTGGACAATGTTGAAGTGATGCGAGGGGTGGGATTGAACCGGTAGCCACCGCATCAGTGTTATTGATTTCACTGCTTTGAAGCGCCTCACGTGATTTGATCCGAAGCTAGTGTTGAAAATGAGGGCTATCATTTTAGAATATTTGTTAGAAGTATATTTAAAATAGTTCACAGAAAATACAAAATGTAAAAATTTATAAATCAATGGAAATTCAATGAATATTGAACAAAAAACATCATAAGTTAAACTTTCCCAACTCAGTCTTTATGACTCAATTAATCATGAAATTTCATAAGTAGACTTGAGGATTTTAAACGCTCAAGAATTGAAATTTTCGTGGGGACCATTATTTCAAAGAAAATTTCACGAAGCGTGAAAAATTTCTAAATAACTTTTAAAATCTTACGTTAAATTAACAGAATGAATTTTTCATTCTTTATTTACATTATTCTTCAGTCATCAATCAATCTACTTCAACAATTTTGGGCATTTATAAGAAAAACACGTAATTTTTTTTTTGTGACAGGACACATTTAATCGAGAAGAACAAAATCAAAGATTCAGAGTAAAATATGTAAATTTGTCTCATATCAATCGTTTAAAAAAAATTAATCATGTTTTATGAAAATCAAAAAATTAGAAAAATATTTATATTTAAAACATAAATGTATGAATATTGCTCAAGAAAAATGTAAAATTTTGGAAAATCTGCTATTGATCGTTGAAGTTTGTATAGGAAAATTAGTAAAAATGTATGGGGAAAAGCAAAAATTTCAAAATTCCACCAAAAGCGTTAAATGTGTCGGATTGTCAAGTGTAAGATTCTTATGTAAAATCGTATGACAAACAACTTTGTCCAAGATCGCAAAACAATCCGAGTTTAACATGGCAAAATAGTAGCGATTTAAAAAAGAAGTTTTTTTTATGAACAGATTTTTTTTCTCAAACTTTAACGAATTATAGTGACCCATAAAGATTAACCGATTTACCTCAAAATTGGCAGAGTTACTATTTTTTCCTAAGAAATCGAGTCAGAGGGTTTCCATGACGTAATTTTTTTGTTATTTTCACCCATTGGATAACCCCATGCTAATATTTTTTATTTATTGTTCAGTACATTCGATTTATATTTTGAAAATCATCAGTTTGTTCATATCATTTTCCATACAAATTTGCCAGCTGTCCACATAAAAATGGTATGCAAAATGTAAAAAACAGCATCTTTTTAAAAATGCAAAATTTTGTGTCTTCGGCAAAGTTGTAGGTATGGGTGAGGACTACACCGATAAAAAATGATAAACCGAATGAAAAATGAAAACTCCAGTGTAAGCAGCTCTTTGTCTTTGACCAAGTAATAATTTTTTGAAAGATCAGTAATTTTTCAAAAAAAAAATATTTCATTTTAAATTATGCAAAATGGCTTTCTTGAGCATGTAAAGGCACGCAAACAATTTGAGCCAGATTAAAAAAAACTAAAATTAAAATTAAAAAATGTTTATTTTGTGGAGAATTGTTTTGGGCAATATATAATCATAATCTTTTATAAATCAAATGTAAACCTAGTTTCTTCTTATGTATTTCTTCCTCAATTATACAATTGTACTAAAAATATTCAGCTTTTTTCTTTAAGAAATGCTAATAAAATACTAATTCATGCTTCTATCAGCTCTGATTTTTCAATATTTTTCAAAACTCCAGGGACTATTTTAATAGCTTACTTCAATTATTGAATTATTAATAACTCGACAGTGAGTATCACTTTTACAAGAATGTATGCAACAATTTGATCATTTATAAATAAATAAATTTATTTGAAAACAAAACCATGATATTTTTTAATCACTAAGATACATTAAAAATGTTAATAAAACAAAATTTTATTAAAAACTTTTGAATTGTAAAAATGTTGAAAATATTCCTAACAAACAAACCAAAAACTTAAAAAAAAACTTTTTTACTCCATTTATGAATACCTAAATAACATTCATTTCTTTGTAAATGTTGTAACACTATTGTTTTATTTATGTTTTGCTTTCAATAGTTTATTTTAGCAAGCTTTTCAATTAAAAACTACAGTTATCTACATAAAAAGCTTTGCGGGTAAAATATTTGGTGTATTCACAGACAAAAAATCTAGTAATATTACATCTGGGTATAGTGACTGATCTTGAGTAAAAATATATGAAATTTCACATCAGGAACTGGCGAAATTTTCAACTGGTTTTGTTGAATTTTACATTTTTACACATTATTTTGGTAAATTACTAAAAAAGAGGTAATATTCATCCAACCAAGTTTTCAAGCTTCCAAAACTCAACTTTCTTTCTGCTGTATATTGCTATTTTCATGCAACGAATAGAAAAAAAAATGCAAATTTAACAGAATTTCAAAATAAATTTCCTAATTTCATGAATTTTACGTTGCCTGTGAAATCATGAAAACTCATAAACCCATAAAAACACAATTATAAATTTATTATAATTTCGCATTTTTAAAGCGAATATACCCAAACATTAGAATACAAAAATATTTAAAAAATGTAAAAGCTCAAAAAACATTAACAAAAATTTTGAAAAAAGGCCAAGTTTAAGTTTTTATTTAAACTCAGTTGAATGTATATAGTTTATATTTTGTTCAATAAATTCTCAAAAATCCTTTGGGGAATTTTAAAAGGAGTTTGCAACAGCTCTTTTTGACCAATCTTAAATTATTTTAAGAAAAGTGTTTGACAAAATTGTATTTTTTAAGTCAAACATCTGAATTCTCTAAGATTCTCAATAATCAAATAGTAAGAAAGACATCTCGACTCCCGTAAGACGTCCATTTCTCTTCCCGATCACTGCAGAAGACGACCCCCTTAATTCCCAGACGATCATTGGTTATGTCTAAAGTCCCGTTTCATCGCAAGATCCCGCCCGCGGACGGCCCTCAAACCCGTGGTAGTGGTCAGCTTGGCCAAGAGCCCTCCGTCGTCCGAGATCCGTCGTCGTCGTACGATCTTGGTGGCGCTTTCGCGTCCATTTTTCGCCATCATCATCACCATTATCGACGATATGTGTGCAACATTCAAGGGTGAAGGGTGGTGTTTTGGGATTCGATTGAGAATTTTTTATGAAACTATTTTTCAAAAAAATAATAATTCAGAAGTCGAAAAAAATAAAATGATATTTTTTCGATGGAACCCAGAGACAAAACTAAAATGATTGATTTAATGTATCAATTCAATTAATTCGTATCTAGCCTCGCCTAGCTTTTCAACCAGGAGTGGAATCGAACTGAAACCTATGATTCACCGCGACTACTCCCTTTTCGAGGTCATCCAACGATGATGGCCTAATGGCCGATCGATCCTTGAATTGGTTGACCAGGTGAGGAAAACGTGGCCCATGATTGATTGAAGCAGCGCGACCTGGCCGCCAATATAAATGGACTACGTTGACTACCGGAGAAAATTTAGAGTTTCAACCGTGGAGAAATTTATGACCCAGTCTGGACCGGGAGGTAAACGCTACTGTTTTCCTCCTGGTCACCACCACCGCCATTCGGGGCAGGAGAACCTGTCATAAGACGGAGAGATATTGAGCCATAAAAGTAGGAGCCACTTGAGTTCGAGCTCTCCTCTGGTTTATTATCAAGATGTGTTTAATCTAATGGGAATTTTATTAATTGAGAGCAGATTGGCTGATTGAGCGAAACGGGAGCCATCAACTGGACCATTTGGGCTATCGTGAAAAGTGAAATGGCCGTGGTGAGCTTTCGTTGTTATGACCAATCTTGATATTTTCAGAGTAGGTCAACTGGATTGGGTTGGTGCTCATAAAGGCTCTTAAATTAGAGTTTATGGTTTGGGTTATCAGTCTTCATTTAGTGGTCATGAACTTTCAAAAATCGATGGCAGAGCCTCGTTGGATAAATATCTGATAGTTGCATAAATTACAATTTTACTCAAGCATCTTTTCATTTTCAGTGTACTCACAGTTTTTAATATCAATTGGTCATTCCACCATTTCGATGCCCAATGTCCAAGTTGAACAACGACCTCGTTGAATTAAGGTTACATGCTGCGTGCAACCCCCAGCGAAGATCGTCGTCGCCGTCGTCAACATCGTCCTATCCCTCCAGGTGGTACGCAATATGGGTTAGGAATGATGATGGCGATGCACACACAGACGAAACTAGGCTTTTCCGCGACGGCAACAAGCGCAAAATTGTGTCACGTGCTATTAAATGTGCACTTTCCCGCGAGTCAGCTGACCCTTCTCTTACGGTGCAATACTGGTCCTAAGCAGGGCAGTTATGTTCCGCGATGTCCAGTTGTTAAGTTGTGCATGGAACTGGTTCGATTATTTTATTTGAAGGTTTATCGTTTCTTGATTAATTGAAAGTTTAAACATTGAACATAACTTCACCTGACATTGACCGAAGCAATTTCCGTCAATCATCATATAAATCACCATTATCAAACCCTGCGCTGAAATGTGTCCCCACTATCAACTCCATAATTAGTCATCAAATTAGCATAATGTATTCCAACACGTTCTTTTCGCTCCCCCCAAACGATTCGTGAGCAAAGTGTCTCAAAGTATTCGCACTGCTGCGAGAAATGCTCGCCAAAACGCGGCCGTTGACCAACAACGGGTTGGAATGTTTGCACCAGGCTGGTGAGACTCAAACTTTTCGAGCTTCTGGTGTTCTTCGTGACTGCTGAAAAAAGGCTGAAAAACGGCCGAAAATTTATTAATTGCGCTTCAGCGTTTTAAATAAAGTCTTTTAAATGCTCCGGTATACACAAGAATGTATGTACAAACGAGGCGAAATTTACTGCGACCTATCGACGGAAGAAATGTTGATAATTATTTTTTCTCGTCGGCTTGATTGCAAACAGTGGGGAACCCGAGTAAAACGAGCGTTTCTTCGAAAATTTTAATTTTACATTTTACATTTTACATTTTACATTTTACATTTTACATTTTACATTTTACATTTTACATTTTACATTTTACATTTTACATTTTACATTTTACATTTTACATTTTACATTTTGCATTTTACATTTTGCATTTTACATTTTACATTTTACATTTTACATTTTACATTTTACATTTTACATTGTACATTTTACATTTTACATTTTACATTTTACATTTTACATTTTACATTTTACATTTTACATTTTACATTTTACATTTTACATTTTACATTTTACATTTTACATTTTACATTTTACATTTTACATTTTACATTTTACATTTTACATTTTACATTTTACATTTTACATTTTACATTTTACATTTTACATTTTACATTTTACATTTTACATTTACATTTTACATTTTACATTTTACATTTTACATTTTACATTTTACATTTTACATTTTACATTTTACATTTTACATTTTACATTTTACATTTTACATTTTACATTTTACATTTTACATTTTACATTTTACATTTTACATTTTACATTTTACATTTTACATTTTACATTTTACATTTTACATTTTACATTTTACATTTTACATTTTACATTTTATATTCCCTGCTCTTTTTCGCTTTTTTCTTCGGGTTCGTCGCTTCACTGATTAAACCTCCAAAATTGGCTACCTTTCGGACGAGTCATGCAATAGGACTCACTTCGGCGACCACTTAATGACCACAGCACTGACCGTCAGCAAACCCCCTTTCATGACCATTCCCGGTTGAACTCGGTTCTGAAACGAAACCGTGGCTGCTGCACTTTTGCTGCACATTTCTTTTCATTCTCAGCTTCCTTGCAGTTTCTTGGGCTCATCATCCAGTTTGTTTTTGCGATGGCAGCTACTTAAATGTCATGCCTCTTGGGCTCGGGGACCAATTTTCGGGACCAGCAGCCCCTGAGGGGGGACTCCGGGGTCGGTTTGAAGACGATGCCGTGATAACCGATGATGAAAGCGCGGAACAGGAAAATATCTTTCAGTGTCACGCGAGCTTTTTTTTTTGCTCTTTCTCTCACTCTTTCTTGGGCTACAAACGCGATGTTTAGTTATCTTTTAAAGAGGTTGTTTTATTCGGAATTTAACATACATTAAAAACCGGCGCGTTTCGCTGCTTTTTTATGCTCGTTTGAACGTTATAAATTGATTTCGTTTTATTTTTGCTGCCTTCTTTATTTTTTTTTGCGCCATCAAGCTGACGACGGTGAGTTCTTTGCAACTCTAACCAGATGGTAAAGTATAATATTATGGAAACAATTTCTCCCAGCCAGCCAGCCAGCTTGGGCGCAACAATTTGGTCATTTGAGAAATGCGCAATCTTGGAGCTATCTTTTGCGATTTTGCACCGTGTCCTTCTTGCTTCTGCTATAAAACTGCTCTGCTGAGGTTCCACCGGCGAGTGACACCGGACCATTAGTCATCGTCGGTTGGGCATGATGCATGCCGGGGCCGTTTCCAGCGCCAATGTGGTCGCATTTTTTGAGGAAAATGTTCGGTGTATTTTTTAATTCTATCTATTCTAGGGCCAATCATTGAATATAACGCCCATTTAAAATGCTTGTCTTGATTTAAAAATTTTCAAAATATTTTTTTCGAAAAGATCGGAAAATTTCACGAATGTTTCATGTTAAAACATTGAAAATCGGATCATTAGTTGCTAAGATATTGACATTAGAAAATGGTGGGTTGTTTTGGTGAGACTTACACAGCTAAAAAAGTAGTAATCCAGCTGCGTGTAAAAGGCTTGGGTGTAAAATAAATATTGCATTATTTTATGCAATTTTATGTGATTTTTCACCCTGAAATATGTAGCCCATCAGTATGGGAAACCTACTTGACCAAAATGTCAAAATCATATATGGGTAATTCTCTACCAACTCACACGAAATCGGGAAAAGTTGCCCCGACCCCTCTTCGATTTGTGTGAAACTTTGTCCTAAGGAGTAACTTTTGTTCCTGATCACGAATCCGAGGTCCGTTTTTTGATATCTCGTGACGGAGGGGCGGTACGACCCCTTCCATTTTTGAACATGCGAAAAAAGAGGTGTTTTTCAATAATTTGCAGCCTGAAACGGTGATGAGATAGAAATTTGGTGTCAAAGGGACTTTTAAGTAAAATTAGATGCCCGATTTGATGGCGTACTCAGAATTCCGAAAAAACGTATTTTTCATCGAAAAAAAACACTAAAAATGTTTTAAAAATTCTCCCATTTTCCGTTACTCGACTGTAAAAATTTTTGGAACATGTCATTTTATGGGAAATTTAATGTACTTTTCGAATCTACATTGACCCAGAAGGGTCATTTTTTCATTTAGAACAAAATTTTTCATTTTAAAATTTCGTGTTTTTTCTAACTTTGCAGGGTTCTTTTTTAGAGTGTAACAATGTTCTACAAAGTTGTAGAGCAGACAATTACAAAAATTTTGATATATAGACATAAGGGGTTTGCTTATAAACATCACGAGTTATCGCGATTTTACGAAAAAAAGTTTTGAAAAAGTTGGTCGTCATCGATCATGGCCGTTCATGGTCACCCGCGACAGACACGGACGACGAAACAAAGAGAAACGCAAAAAGTTACTTTTTCAAAACTTTTTTTCGTAAAATCGCGATAACTCGTGATGTTTATTAGCAAACCCCTTATGTCTATATATCAATTTTTTTGTAATTGTCTGCTCTACAACTTTGTAGAACATTGTTACACTCTAAAAAATAACCCTGCAAAGTTAGAAAAAACACAAAATTTTAAAATGAAAAATTTTGTTCTAAATGAAAAAATGACCCTTCTGGGTCAATATGGATTCGAAAAGTACATTAAATTTCCCATAAAATGACATGTTCCAAAATTTTTTACATTCGAGTAACGGAAAATGGGAGAATTTTTAAAACTTTTTTAGTGTTTTTTTCGATGAAAAATACGTTTTTTCGGAATTCTGAGTACGCCATCAAATCGGGCGTCTAATTTTACATAAAAGTCCCTTTGATACCAAATTTCTATCTCATCACCGTTTCAGGCTGCAAATTATTGAAAAACACCTCTTTTTTCGCATGTTCAAAAATGGAAGGGTCGTACCGCCCCTCCGTCACGAGATATCAAAAAACGGACCTCGGATTCGTGATCAGGGACAAAAGTTACCCCTTAGGACAAAGTTTCACGCAAATCGAAGAGGGGTCGGGGCAACTGCTGTGTGAGTTGGCGGCCCATATGCGTTAATCCCGGTCTGATGGCCGAGTGGGCTAAGGCGACAGTCCTTACTGTTGGTGCTGGGTTTGAATCCCGTCGGCTGCAACTTTTTTTTTGTGTTTGCAAAATTTGTACATGCGGTGTGTAATATTAAGTGTTTATTTTGACGAAGGTGATGTGCATGCTTTTGCATGCGATTTTACCATCGGATTTTTTGCTGTGTAGAAAACTTCAATTTTCCTGTTTCTTTTTCTTAAAGCGGTTCTATCTCAGCAACCCGAGGTTTAATCTTCAATATCTCTTAGACAATTTTATAGCAAATTTTCTGAAATTTTCAAAAACAATTTTCTTAGAAATGGTCACTCAAATATTTCGCTAAAATCAAACTTTCGGTGGCTATATCTTGAAAACGGAGCCCTTTATCAAAAAATCTGTAAAGTAGTTTTCAATTGCAAATTCAATTTTGCATTAAAACATAAGGTGAAATTTGTTTATGCATGAAACTTCGATTTTTTCGAAAAAACAATATTTTTTTTCAAAAATTCATAACTCGGCGGCAGATTTTTTGACCATGTTTCTCTATGGCTCAAAAGTTTCGGATTTTTGTCCCCTAAAACATATCAAAAAATCTCGAAAATCAAAAAATATGTAATTTGGGAAATTGAGTTTTAGTGTAAAAAAAGTTGATTAAAAAATCTGCAATTTGTTTTTTCCGTGAACCTATTTTTTTTCTCAATATTCCTCAACAATACCTACAACTTTGCCGAAGACACCAAATTGATCAGAAAATTCACTCGAAAGTTACAGCTGTTTGAATATTTACAAACCATTTTTGTATGGACAGCAGCCAAAATTGTATGGAGACTTGTATGTGTGAACCAATGACGCAAAATAGCTTATTTGGTCATAGGGAAGGCTTCACAAAGCTTGAGCCGAATAAAAAAATACAAAAAAATGGTCGAAATCGACCGATTTCGTAGAGAGTTGCTCATGTATATTTATGAATAAATTTATGAATAGTCGATTTTGAGTGGCTTTTCTGAAGAATAAAAAAATGATAAAAAAAAACTTAAAATAACTTCCGCAAAGTATCAAAAAATCCCTTCTGACAAGGTTTCAATTATCAGAGTTGCCGATTGATTTTATATTTAAGTAATCTTAAAATTAAACTTATTTCAGAAAAAATAGTACAAAGCAAAAAAAATCCCGGATTTTTTTAATTCTTTTTTAGGCCGTTGCAAATATTTTTTTAAAGTTTATGTCCCTCGATTCTGGCCAAAGTCGAGGGGGGGGGGGGGTCACGGTATTGACATTTGAATGAAAAAAGTGTTTAAAAATGCATTTAACATCTGCCCAGTTGTTTTGCAATCATTAGTTTTCAAAATATCTAAGTATTGAGGAAAATTTTATTTTTTGCGAAAAATATTTTTTTTGCGGTACATTAGAATTTCATAAAAATTCAAAACATGTATAAATAAGCCCAAAAATGCTAAATATGATTATCAATGCAGAATAATGCATTTTAGATTTTTTCAGTTAATTAGACTTCTATTTCATGGAAATTTTGAAGTTTTTTGGAAAAATATATTTTTGCCCCTGATTTTTCAGACCAATTTTGAAGGGGGGGGGGCGACATAAACTTTAAAAAATATTTGCAACGGCCTACACAAAAAAAAAATATTTATTTTGACAACTTTACACCCTTTGATATTTTATTTCTATTTACATCATTTCTCGTTTATATAACGACATAGTAAAACTTTTCAAAAAAAGATTTCAGTCAAATTTTGATTAGCTGCAGCGTTCTTGAGTTGAAAATATGTTTGGCTTTATCCTACAAAACAGTATTTTTTCTTCGATTTTGAATCATCATCAGAATTGGAATAAAAAACTCTATAATTTTTACAATACCTCGATTTGGGACTCCTTGGACACTTTTTATTAAATTTTGAAACACTTTGTTACGACTTTAAAAAAGCAAACGTTCTAAGTTAATAGCAAAAAATGTAAAGAACACAAAAAAAAATATAAATTATGAAATAATGATAACAGTTTGAAGAATAGCTATAAATCTATAAATATTAAACAAAAAGCTTACAAGATAAATAAATGATAAAATACTTGAAAATGAATAGCATAGCATAGCATTGGTGTCTACCCGTAGTTGCTACTCTGTTATTGACCAGGACCTCCAAGAATTGCTCCGTGGACCACAGATGAAGAGTAGGAACCAATCATCACCACTTCGCAATTTTCAAAGGTCCCTATCGTGCTGATCAATACCGACGCCGGCCACGACCAGTGGTAAGACACGGGGAAGTGGATGGGAATGTTAGTCCGATACTTGAGTGATGAAGACCGCTAAATCGGCTGCGTCTTCGACAAAGTATCACGTGCGGTTTGAGGGTGTTAGTAAGATGGGTGTGAAGCCAGGATTCACCGTGGTAAGTGATGCGGCCGGTCAAATCTATTTATAGTCCTTAATTCTTCGTATGTTCTTGGATTCATTTTTGGAAGCTTTCCAATTCGGTTCACCTAGCTTTTTGTGGTGAATTCTTGTCGTGTTGAAAGTTCAATATTCGCCTAACAATTATGCAACCAGTGTCCTTGAATTTAACTTGCATTCAATGTTGCATTTTCCTGTTCTTAGGTTCACACAGATTCCAATCAAGTTTCTTGGATTCTTATAGTATTCTTAATCCTTCTAGTCAACTAAGCCTCGATGGTCTGGTGGTTAGCATTTTTGTCTGCTGACCCAAAGGACGGGGGATCGAACCCCGCCGCGAGCTAATGAATTTTTCGTTCATATTCAAGTGTTCAGAATTCGTTCTTTCCATAATTTCTCGATAGGAGCAGATGGGAATCGAACCCAGAACCTTCCGCTTACAAAGCGAACAGCGTAACCATTCAGCCACGCCTACCCCTGCGATAAAATACTTGAAAATGAATGAAGAAAAACATAAAGTAAGAGAGTTGATGTTTTTTTTTATCAAACAAAAGTTGCTCGAAAAAACATCCTAAACATGAGAAAAATTTAAAAAAAAAGTCACAAAAATTTAGGGTACAAATTGTTGATCTGACCTTTGGTTGCACAAAATTGCATGTTTCTTTGTGTCATCCAACTAATTTTTCCTTATTTTCAATCGATATCTTGGAAACTATTGATCCGTTTTTTGATTTAAAAAAATAAATTGTTTGTGAAATTTTCAAATTTTTTCGAAGTTTTGATTTCCTTATTCCAGAATAACGATCAACATTTCAAAAGAACCAAAGACGTAACTTTTAAACTCGTTAGAAAGGTTAAAAGTAAAAGTTAGAAATTGGTAAGTTCACAAAATTTAATCAACATCATATTTATATTATTATAAGTTTAAAAATATCCTGTCTGAGTTCTGGCTGATAGGGAGATACCAATTTCAACCAACATTTTTTGAAGAGCAAAATGGCAAACCAAATCTTTACAAACTCTTTTTCTTTCTCCAACCTCCTCCAACTCCGTTTGCTACTAATCTAATCTCGTAATGCAAAACTCACATTTATCATCGGTTGGTATCTGCTCGGTTGCGGTGGTGGTCGCGATTACCAACTTGGTGGACCATCTCCATCAGAGGGTCAGGAAGGTTCTTGGCACCAACAACCGCCAACTGATCAACCCGTGGCTGATGCTCACACAGGCGGAAGGGAGGATGCGCAGATCTTCGCGCGGCCCCAGTGAAAATAACAGACCAACAACAATCAACATTGCAGTGACTGCATCTCTCGTTTTTTTTTAATTTTTTGCGCCGACAAAATGCAAACCTTGCTGATTATTTTTATAAAGCTGGGAGAAAAAAATTAAACGAGCAAACAAAAGTATCCATTCGCGGTGCTGCGGCCTGTGTATTATCAAATTTGCACTACCATTAATTATATTTTTTTAAGCCCCAACCTTGGCGTTTTCTTCGCGGACTGACTGGACTTGGAAATCATCGGCCAGAGCTTGTGGTGCACTTTCGTTGTTGGCTTTGGCGGTAAATTGGGTTTTACAAGGGGAGGAAATTGTCGGCACATCCGTACACAGAGCCAGGACAGCGGGGTTGCCAACTTTTATATTTTAGAACATTTTGGAAACTGCATCGATTTTCTTATAAATTAAAAAAGTTGACATACCCGTTAATTAAAAAACAACTTTTTTAGTGCGTCCATCCCGGGAAATCCCGGGACAAAAATCCCGGGATTTTTGCTAAACCGGGAATTCCCGAATCCCGGGATTTTTGTCGAAATTTCCCGGTTTTCCCGGGATTTTTATTATAATTTAACAAATTCACGGAACTCGTCAACACTCAAAATAAAAAGTATCCTTTTTCATCTTCATCCATCGTCTCTCTTTCGAAAAGGTTCAACCGTTCAACGGTTTTGAGTAATTTGAGATACCCTTTTGAAAAGAGTGACAACGGGTGCAGTTGAAAAAGGGTAAAAAGTTGCATGAATAGTTAGTTTAGTTCTAATTTTGAGTGTCTGCAAAATGCAATGTTGTGTGAGGTATAGTAAACTCACTTATGAGTAGAAATGTTTGCGCACACCTCATTTTTTCATTCACGCGCTGTCAATCGTTTCGTTCGCCATTGTTTGCTTTCGCATTGACTTGCGCAGTTGTGAATTTGATCTTAGTCTACATTTGCCCGAGTAATTATTCAAAATGAACTGTAAAATTAATGATAATAATAGTTTGATTTCAGAACAATGGCAGATATTTGGTCATTGTACGACAAACTGGATGGTGAGCGAGCACAGTGCAAAAAGTGTCCGAAGACCATTTCTTGCAAGGGAGGCTCAACGAGTGGACTCTTGCGTCATGGAGTTAACGTACACAACTTCCGGGTCAAGCGTCGTATACCGGAATCAGTTGTTCAACCCGAAGATGTCCCGAGTGGTTCCAAGCAAGCAAAAAGCAATACCTCCAAACAGTCGACGATTGAACCGTTCATTCATAAAAAGCCCATGAATGAAATGGTTGCTCGGCTGGCGGCTCAAGATGGGCTGACCATCAGTGCTATTACAAACAGTAAATTCATACGTACTTCATTTGCCCAACGAGGTTACCAGCTGCCGTTATCAAAAACGTCCGTGATGAAATTGATTCACGATTACTACGAGATCGCTAAACAACAGACCGTGCAACAGATTCAGGATAAGCTCGCCGAACTGCACTTCTTGAGCATCACGCTGGATGAATGGACAAGTTCTGGCAACCGGAAGTATTTGAACGTCAACGTTCATTTTGGGGACGGAGCGTTCTTCAATCTTGGACTGGTTCGCGTGAAGGGATCGTTTCCGGCAGAGAAAATTCTCGAAGCTGTTGATCAACATTTGGAGTGCTTTGCGATCCGCGACCGCAACGTAGCAGCGGCAACATCCGATGCCGCTAAGGTGATGGAGAAATTTGGGAAACTGGCTACGTTCAAGCACCAACTTTGCTTTAATCACGGTTTGCACTTGGCCGTATGCGACGTGATTTTCAAATCTTCGGAGACCCCAGGCGATCTCTTGGAGGAGTCGGATTCGGACGATGAGGATTGTGATTCAGAAGAATCTGATGACTCCAAGGACGCAACAATACCTGGTGAGAATCTGTCGAAATCCAACTATAAACATTCAGCTTATTGATTTTCTTCATTATTTTAGGATTGTACAACTCGTCAAATTACCGGCCAGTTCTATTGCAGATCCGAAATATCTGCAAGCTGTTCCGCCGATCCCCGGTCAAAAACGCGATTCTGCAGAAGAAAGTTGTCCAAGAATTCGGCAAACCGCTTCAATTGATCCTTGACGTGAAGACGCGCTGGAACAGCACAGAGCAGATGTTGGCGCGTTACATGAAACTACATGGTTGTGTTGCTGAAGCTTTAAAAGAGCTTGAAGACTTGGCACCAGTTTTGACCTCGGACTTAGAATCGATTTCTCAGCTGTACGATGCACTTCAACCGGTTCGTGTCGTTTCCGAACGTTTAGGAAAACGTGACGCGAACCTTCTGACGGCGGAAAGCAGTCTGAACTTTTTAGTTGCAAAACTGGAAAAATTAAACTCAGCTGTGTCGCGCCAAATACTTGATGCGGTGAGACTGCGAATTAACCAGCGCCGAAACATTGGAATTACCTCGCTGATCAAATTTCTGAACAATCCTAATGATTGGGAATCAAACTCGGCGTTCCCACTCTTGTCACGCTCAAATTTGTTCAAGTTTGTAAAAGAGGACTGCTTGGATTTGATCAAGTGGCATTCAGATGATGTGAATGGAACAAATGCTGCAGAATCCGATTCGGACTTACAAGCGGAACCCAAATCCATTCAGGATGAGCTTGCCGCTTTCATCAATGGAAAGGCTGAAGGACCGTCCAACAAGCAATCGACCACAAAGGCGAGCAAGTCTAGTATCATCCATAAGGAGTTAACACTGTTCGAAATAACCGGAGAGCTAACTTTCGGACTGAAGTCGCTGTTCAATGGGTTGAAATCAATCAAGCCTACGTCTACCGATAGTGAGCGGGTCTTTGCCGATGCAGCAAACATCTGTACCAAGAAACGCACGTGCTTGGCAGACAAGAGCATCCACGTGATCTGTTTCTTGAAGTCTTTCTTCCAAACTAATGTTTGACTCGTTTGTAGTTTTTACAGATTAATGCAGAATAAACACAGTTGATGCACTAAAATATCATGTTTTGAGTTTTTAATGGAAAAAATAGAGGAAAGCAAAAATCCCGGGATCCCGGGAAATCCCGGGAAGTTGAAAAAAAAATCCCGTTTCCCGGGAAATTTGAAACCCGGGAAATTTGGACGCCCTAAACTTTTTGTTCTAAAAATAATATTTAAGTTCATTTCCAAACATTCTGGCCCCACTGCCTCGGAGATCTCCCCGTGACCCATCAACAGCGGCGTCGGCGATTTTTTAGCACGTTTTCAGCGGAAACAAACACGCAGGCAAGCGTGTAATGATCGTTTCTCACTATCTCAAACTGCAACGCCGCCGCCGTCAAACCCTTCACAACAGGCCCAAAACACTCGTTTTTCTCATCCCTTAACCCCTGCTCCATGGCCCCTCCCTTACCTTTGTGTTCCATCGCACACCTTAATCAAACGTAAAAATCTTTCAATTAAAATTAAACTCCCTGATAACGACTGGCTCGGGTGGAAACAAAAAAGAAGAGTCCTGCGCAAGAATCAGCGGAAAATAACAGACCTCGTGAGAGACCCCTGCTGGAAGAGGGCAGGGGTGGTCTGAGGAGGTCCCCTGAGAAGGGTCGAAGTGATGATTACCTGGCGTGGCGCGGCAGTAGCTTCCAACCTGCCTGCAGTAGTGCATCCTGGATTTCTGGAGGAAGGACTGACTTGACTTGCTGCTGGGGCGCGCGGTGCTGGTCACATTTAATTGCGCGAAAGATTCTTGGCGGTACCTTAAAGTGGGGTGAGTTTATTAGGGACGCAGTAGCTTAAAAAAGTGATTCTATTATGGCCAGAAATGCATTTATTTGCATAGATATTATTTTTTAGCATGCATGGGCTCGTTTAAAACATTTAATTTTTTTATGAAATTCCAATGTAGAGCACCTACAAAAAAATTAGCAAAAAATAATTTTCGTCAAAACTAACAATTGCTGGAAATTCATTATTGCAAAACAACTTGAAAAGGGTATAATGCATTTTAAAACAGATTCTTCATTCAAATGTAGAAACCGTGGCATGTAATTTGAATTTTTTAACTTTTTTTTTATTTTTTTTCCCTATCTCCCTCAACTGTGGTCCGAGTCGAGGTACATAAACTTCAAAAAATATTAAATATATCAATGATCAAAATAATTGGGCAAAATTTTTATTAAATTTTGATTTATTGATAGTTTACTGTTTATGGAGAACAATAAATTTCATTTTAAAAATTGCTTTAATTTTAATAATATTTTTCGCCATTTTTTGATTATTTTTCTTAAACTATTAAAAATTTAATTAACTTGTCCTACAATACGGATTTTCGATACTGTAAAATGTTATTGTTTATTTTTTTTTTGTATTGGAAACAAACAAAACTAACTCTTGTCTCTTCATGTTTCGGAACATTAGTTCCAAATAGTTCAACTAAATTGCCACATAATAAAAATCGTGTAATTGTCCCATTGAAATAAATTACTTACCTCAAAAACCTATGTTTCGTATTTTTGGCTAGCTTATTAAAAAAAGGTTGATATAAGGAATTTTATTTGAATTTTTAAAAAATAAACAAAAAACTATTTTATTTTAATTTTAGGATAGTCATATGTTATATGTACTTGTTTGTTACTAATTCATCCAACAAATATTAATTACGAAACCCAGGTAAAGATATTTTATGACAAAATACTTTATTCCCAATTTATTTTTCAAATTAAAAGTAAATGACAGAAAATAAAGAACCATTTTTATTTCGTTTTAAACAGTAATCTCATGTAAATTTTCGAAGAACTCAAGATCAAACTTTACATTTGGTACTAAATTTCATTTTTCTCTGAATTGAATTAAAATCTCAATGTTTTTGAGGAGATAGCATTTAAAAACTCTCATGCTTTAGAAAATGTAAATTATTTCATAGATAGATCAAAAGTTGACAAGACAACACATTTTTTTACAAATGGCTTGTCCGTCCCTTTCAAAACAATATTATTATTCACACAAAAAAAATTTCCGTTAAAACATATTTTTTCATAAACATGTATGAAGGAAATGAAAACAGGCAAATTTTGGGAAAATGTTAGTATGGACATATTTTTCCACGAGGTTATGAGTTCCTGAGAACAAAATATTTTTAAAAAAGTACTTAAATACCAAATAAAAATTAAAAGGTTAAACTTATTTGATAATGAAAAAGGTTTATTTCAAAGTTACTTCCAATTTTGTTTTTGTCAGGTAATAGCGATTATAAAAGTAATTTTTGGTAATAAACTTCTTGTAATTACATATAATAAAAAATGTCCCTTTGTTTCCGGTTTGGAAAAAAAGACATATTTACTTAGACAATTTGCCAGATTTTGAATTTTTGGACTTTGCAAATCGAGACAAAAGCTGCTGAATTTTCCACTATTTTCAAAACTTCTCAATCAAGCACAAAAATTCATGAGGGAGCAGATCACAAATTTTTGCTCTTTTGAAACATATTCGAAAGATTGAAAAACTTAAAAAAAATTGTTTGCATTAAAAATTGGATCGATAGTTGCTGAGCTAAGGAAAATTAAGAAAACACTCTTTGAAAATTATTACTGGGACACAATTTAAAAAAAGATTTTTGAACAAAAAACAACCTAAAATATTTTAATAAAATGTCAACAATCTTTTTTACTAAGCATAATCAATTTTTTTTATCAAAAATTACTTTTTTCTAATAAGGCCGTTGCAAATATTTTTCAAAGTTTATGTCACCCCCCCCCCCCCCCCCCCCTTCAAAATTGGTCTGAAAAATCAGGGGGCAAAAAAATATTTTTTCAAAAAAATATCAAAATTTCAATGGAAATAGAAGTCTAATCAACTGAGAACAATCTAAAATGCCTTTTTTCGCATTGATAATCATATTTAACATGTTTGGACTCGTTTGGAAATATTTTGAACTTTTATGAAATAACAATGTACAGCATCGCAACAACTTTTTTTTCTCGCAAAAATAAAATTTCGTCAGTACTTAGAAATTTTGGAAATCAATGATTGCAAAACAACTGGACAGGTGTATGATACATTTTAAAACACTTTTTTCATTCAAATGTTGACACCGTGGCCTGTAATTTCGATTTTTTTACTTTTTTTATTTTTTTGCCCCCCCCCCCCTCGGCTTTGATCAGAGTCGAGGGACATAAACTTCAAAAAATATTTGCAACGGCCTAATGTCCTTTTCAGGTATGTAATAGGAGTTATTTAAAAGTAGCTTTTTTCGAAAAATGTTGAGTTTTTTTTTTATTATAAGGGTAATTCTCCGCCAACTCACACAGCAGTTGCCCCGACCCCTCTTCGATTTGCGTGAAACTTTGTCCTAAGGGGTAACTTTTGTCCCTGATCACGAATCCGAGGTCCGTTTTCTGATATCTCGTGACGGAGGGGCGGTACGACCCCTTCCATTTTTGAACATGCGAAAAAAGAGGTGTTTTTCAATAATTTGCAGCCTGAAACGGTGATGAGATAGAAATTTGGTGTCAAAGGGGCTTTTATGTAAAATTAGACGCCCGATTTGATGGCGTACTCAGAATTCCGAAAAAACGTATTTTTCATCGAAAAAAACACTAAAAAAGTTTTGAAAATTCTCCCTTTTTCCGTTACTCGACTGTAAAAAAATTTGGAACATGTCATTTTATGGGAAATTTAATGTACTTTTCAAATCTACATTGACCCAGAAGGGTCATTTTTTCATTTAGGACAAAATTTTTCATTCTAAAATTTTGTGTTTTTTCTAACTTTGCAGGGTTATTTTTTAGAGTGTAACAATGTTCTACAAAGTTGTAGAGCAGACAATTACAAAAATTTTTATATATAGACATAAGGGGTTTGCTTATAAACATCACGAGTTATCGCGATTTTACGAAAAAAAGTTTTGAAATAGTTGGTCGTCATCGATCATGGCCGTTCATGGTCACCCGCGACAAACACGGACGACGAAACAAAGAGAAACGCAAAAAGTAACTTTTTCAAAACATTTTTTTCGTAAAATCGTGATAACTCGTGATGTTTATAAGCAAACCCCTTATGTCTATATATCAAAATTTTTGTAATTGTCTGCTCTACAACTTTGTAGAACATTGTTACACTCTAAAAAATAACCCTGCAAAGTTAGAAAAAACACGAAATTTTAAAATGATTTTTTTTTTTCTAAATGAAAAAATGACCCTTCTGGTTCAATGTAGATTCGAAAAGTACATTAAATTTCCCATAAAATGACATGTTCCAAAATTTTTACAGTCGAGTAACGGAAAATGGGAGAATTTTTAAAACTTTTTTAGTGTTTTTTTCGATGAAAAATACGTTTTTTCGGAATTCTGAGTACGCCATCAAATCGGGCGTCTAATTTTACATAAAAGTCCCTTTGACACCAAATTTCTATCTCATCACCGTTTTAGGCTGCAAATTATTGAAAAACACCTCTTTTTTCGCATGTTCAAAAATGGAAGGAGTCGTACCGCCCCTCCGTCACGAGATATCAGAAAACGGACCTCGGATTCATGATCAGGGACAAAAGTTACCCCTTAGAACAAAATTTCACGCAAATCGAAGAGGGGTCGGGGCAACTTTTCCCGATTTTGTGTGAGTTGGTAGAGAATTACCCATAATATTAAAATACTTCTTGAAGAGAGAGCACTCCCTCAAACAATATTAATCAAAGCTGAAAAAATGTCTTTAAATTTTCTTTTGTTGCTTAGACTGCTGGTTGCTGTGTTTAAGTTCAAATTTTATGAAAAAAAAAAAGATTATCTCAGTGTCATCTTATCAGCCCTCATTTTTCATGTTGTGGAAACTATTGATTCGATTTTCAATGCTAATTTTTTCTGCTATTTTCAATTAAAAATCATTAAAATATTTGAAAAAAACTAGTCAACATTTGAAAATGTCCGAAATAGGTGTTTTAAGGTTAGTCTTGATTCTAATTTTTTTTAATTATTTTAAACATAGGAAATAAATAGCACAAAATTTAGCACAATAGCACAAATTTTCGATTGATTTTGTATTAAAAATTATTTTTGATTTTTTAACAGTGTTTTAGATGGGTATAAGATTGAGATTGCACTTCACAAATAATAAATAAATGCATAATTGAAAATCTTGAAAAGAATTAGCGAAATTCTTGACAATTACTCATTATTTAAAAAACCAAAAAAAAATAAAACCAATTCTGGGCCAACAAGAAACATAGTTTGGACTTGCATATAAAATAAGTTTCTTTTTTAAATTATTATTTTTCTTGATTTTTTACGAATATGACAAGGAAGTAAAGTTATATGATTCAACTAAATTTGGATTGACAGGTGATTAAAAAAATATTTTTGTAAAGAGAAACGCAAATCGAAAAAGTCACCTCATCCTACGGTACCAACCACCCTTCTAGTTGATTCTTCTCAACCAGCACCTTCCAAGATCGCTATCATTCCGCGTGTGTCTTCGTCGTTGAAGCATTTTTTTTCTGCTGACTATTCTACATCCCAACTGGCGGCAGGGCGGCCTCCACTGGCGAGATTTGAAGTCGCCGATATCCTTCGCTACCTCCGCAATCGATGAATATTCATAGCTCATAAATGGCCCTGGACGATTCTGCACGCGTCTAAGTTAAACGAAGGTTGCTGGAGAGGTCGCGCGTACTCGCTAATTGACTCGCTCGCGCTAATTGCTGAACTAGTCACGGCTAATAAAATTTTCGTTATCGGAGCGTTTTGTGTGAAGTAACTTTTGATTGAGGCGTAACGGCGCAAATCGAATCACTCGTTTATTCCAGCTCGATGCCTCGAGGACTGGGCGGCTGGGCCTAACGAAGCAGAATTTGCCTACCGGAGACTGATTGTATCGCGATTAAGATAATTCTCGAGCTTCTTGGGGGGACGAATTTTTCCCTTGGTACGAGAGATGACCAGTTATGGCTAGAAGGTAATTAGTGTTTGTACTTCTAATAGAGGCTAGGGGAAATTACTGTCAATCAGCTGCGAGTAGATTTTGCATTTGCGGGTTATGATTGGGACCCCGCGGATATTTGTTTAACACGGGGTTGAGACTCGGCAATTATTGATAACAAGGTTGGCCCTTGGCAGGACATGGAAGATAATACACGATGAAAAGGTTGTTGACTTTTTGCGGGAAGAAATATGAAGCAAGTTATACGGTTGAGAAATTAAGAAAAAGATTGAAATAACTAATTTTAACAATTCCTATCCTGGGTATCTTGAAGAGCTGGAGTCAAAGTCAAAAGTCGCTGAAAAAGTTACCTTTTAGCAGCCTGTTCAACATCTATCATAACTGTATTTAATTAAACCTAATAAATGAATACAAACGTCTAAAACAATAAGTTGTCCAGTTTTGATGTAAATTTTGTTCAAATTAACCTCTGTCACAACTTTCCTTCACCCTGCTCATCACATTTCATTGTACTCACAAAGTAACGGCTGTCGTGACATTTAGAACAACCTCACAATCCGCTTTGTTCACAAATGAGCATCAACAGTCGCGGTTCGTCAAAAGCGAAAGTTCCATCATCTCTGGTGGGACTCTCACTTTCGAACGGCGCTTCCTCTTGCACAAATCGCAAAAACCTCGATTCAGCTCCAAATTACCACAATTCTGCAATTTCCACCCACTCCAGCTTGACTCGGGGCCTCAGCTCATCTCTCTGTAATCAGCGGAATGAAATAATTGCCCGACGCTACATCGCCTTCTCCAAGTCATGCTTCGGGGAGAAGACGACGATGATCTGCTGCTGCTACCTTTGCGGAATTGCTGACGGAAAGTGAGTTGGCGCATCAAACTACCGGCTGACATTGTGGGCTGCGTTGTTTGAAGATCCAACGAATCTTCAGTGATTCCGGACGTGGAAGTTGCAGGGCATGAGGTTATTAATTTCACTTTCGTTGAGAGTTTTGAATTGTCACTTCACGATTCTGTTTTCGTATTTTTATGAATTTATGGGCAATCGAGGAACTTCAAACACATTTAAAATCAAATCTTTTTGATGTATCGACTCAACTTCTCCGAACCACCAGACCGGCTCATCCGATTCCGACGAAAGGATTTCATCTTCTGTCAATAACTCCGCGTTCTGCCGCGTTTGCCAAATAAATCGTTTTGTGCCTGATTCCTAATAATTCCATCAAACCTGTCCTGCGTCTGTCAAGCTCCATGACCGCATGCCAGCTCCGTCACAGTTTCGGTTTCATTTCCTCCCCCCAAGGGACACACCACTCTCGAAACATTTGTCCATTTGGCAAAGCCTTTTCCGCGTCAGCGCTCCCCGCGACAAAACCATCTGGCTCCGAGTTCGTCAACCAAGTCGGCTCGGATTGTTCATAAATCTTCCTGGGAACGCTGCGCAGCCGTCGATTTCGAGCTAATAGAAAAGCTCCCCACTCAGCGTCGTCATATTATTACTGAGATGGAAACTGCTTCTGGTGAACGTGTCGTGTCGTCGGTGAGGTGAGTTTATCAATCAAAAATCGACACGGTTGACAGGTGGAACGAGCACCAAACCCGACCGGGGAAACCTACGGCTGTGGCGACACTTAAGCCGTTTCTACTTGAATTGGTTCAGTAGAAGCGGACGGGAGTTCCTCCCTCCATTTTCAATAGAAGAAATCTGCTTTTCGAAAGAAAAGAGTAAGGTTAGGTTTGCCAAAAGGCAGCTGGGGGAACTGGGGATTATCACTTTGGCAACCCACTTAACGGAATTATTAATACATTGTTTCCCCCAAATTATCAATCCTTTGAGTCGTGAAATTTTCTTTATTTGAGATTTTTTTTAGTTTAATATCAACTCATACTGTATAAAAAGTTCGAATTACAAAAAAATTGCAATTTCATACAATTTTACAACTATAATATCCTTAATAATTAAAATCTGGGTGCTGAATAGTGGTTCGCAAAACGGCCTCAATTTTGAACTGTCAAAGTGGAACCAATTTACTGTTCGCCAAAAGTAGAGAGTATTGTGATCGATCATTAAAAATTGTTTTTTTTTGCAAGAATGAAAAATTTGTGGCTTTTGAGAACCTGGGGTTGAAGTCAAGAGACGTTAAAAAAGTTGAAGGCGAGATCGTATTTTTTTATAATTATGAATGGAAGTTGTTTATGGAGTCGATGCGGTTGTATCCATCCAAAAGCTGTCTCTATTGTTTGATTCCGTTTGAAAACCTGGTTTAGTGAAAATCCATTCTGTTCGTTAGAATTAGCGATGTTTTTTCGTTGGATCGGGAAGAGCTGCAGGATTCCAAAATCAGCCAGGGAATTTATTTGCGACATCGCAGAATTACACTCTCGCCGCAGATCTTCGTCACCCGTAGAAAAGAAAAATCTCTTCTAAGCGATCGAACCGCGACAATTTTGCAGCAAAAAATGTCAAAAACTAGACAAAATAAAACACACACTACTGATTATAAAACAGCTCATTTACCAGTAAGAAAAAAGTCATGCTTGTGCTTGAACAGCCTCCTCCTTTGTAGATGTAAACAAAGTGGGATCATTCGAAAATCACGTTACGCATTCTCTCTATTCATCACCCAGCTCAAAAGTGACTATTTGTAAGAAACGATGCACCTTACAAGTTCATTATAAAAATGTGTACTTTTCGATGGCACAATTAATTTTAAAACATGAAAGTAATTTTTTATCTACATTATTTTCAAACCATAATTATTATTATTATTAAAATATATTGTATTTAAAGTTTATGTTAAGTTTAAAAAATCTAGTTGAGGTAGTGCTAGGGGGGTAACAGGAGGAATTTCAACATTTATTTTTAAACTTTTATGCTAAAAGTATCATAAAATATCAATGAATTTATGACTTTTCTTCCAAAGTTAACGTTTCCAAAACAACCCCTTCCGTTTTTTTAATTACTAACCTATTTGATTAGGAATGTAAATGTAAACGTTATATATAGAATTTTATAAAGTTTTGAATCGATTGTATATTGATTCTAATTTAGAAAAATCGTGCAAAATTTAAATGGTTGGGAAGGGGGAGAGGAGAAGGAAGCAGTTACTTGAAATATAATTTACATTGCCCCGATTTTGACAAAAAAAAATCTTGAAGGATGAAAAGCCAATCTACAATTCAAAAATAAAAAAAAGTATTCTAAAGGCGATGTTTTTTATTTTAACATTTTTCTAATTTGAATTAATACTTCTTAAGTAAATAATTTAATTGAACAGTGTTGACCTAAACCTATAGCTATGCTGAAAACGTCGAATCGATATAAAACTTATTTGTAAAGACAAATAAATAAAAAAAAATCGATATAATTTTATATTTGTACGAACAAATGGAAGATTTACCTAAATTAAAAAAAATGTTTATACTGAAGTATCACAAAATGCCTGAATATTAAACATTCAAGCAAGTTGCAATGAAGAAAAATTTAACTTTTGAAAATGATTTTTACTTTTGCAGGAAAATTTACTTTGAAGGAAATCGAGTGAATAAATAAAAAAAAAAATGGTGTTTGTTTACACAAATCCTTAAATAAAGAGAAATAAAAAAACTTTCACAGGATTTTATCTGGTGACTTATTTTTGTTGTATTGTTTATTTTCAATTAGTTTTATAAAAAAGAATATATTTTGTATGTATACAACCTTTAGAGACATAAAAGACACATTTTGGCTTAGACATTTGAAATATGTATTCTTTTATTTTTATCAAAACAAAAAGGTCTTCGGTTTCAAGCTCAATTTTAAACCAAAAAGTGAAGTCAAAATCATTGATGACCAAGATTCTGGTATGTTGGAATGAATTACCATCACTCTATGTCAGAACTCAAAAGATGATAATTGTTGTCATCTTAATCATAGTCAGAAATTTTGAAAAAAAAAATATTTTTGCGAAATTGGAATATGTATTTCTTTTCAAAAAAGATTTAGCACAAATTTTAAAATTTTAAACTTGCTTTCATTAAATTTCTATGAAAATTATCAAAAAAAAATTTTTTTTGGTTGAGAATCTAATCAAAAGTTTTTCTTGATATTGTCAGTTGAAAATAACAGGCTAATTAGGTGACACTCAAAAAAACTCATTTTCATCGTATCGAATTCTTTGTCTGATTTTCAAATCTAAGTGAGGAAATTGTAGGAGAATTTAGCTTTAAAAAATAGTTTTTTTGGGGTGTATTAAAAAAGGAAAATGGTTAAAATATCCAAAAATTATAATCTAAAAGTGACTATAACTCCAATATGGTGCACTTTAACTAAAAATCGGTAAAGTAAGTTGTTGATATTTGTTAATATTTTTCAAAATTCCAAACCAGATTTTGCATCATTATGCAAAACAGCTGAAATATGTATAAAAAAATAAAATAAAAAAGATACGATTTATGGGAATCCAACTTTTATTTGAAAAAGTTAAATAAAGAAAAGGGTAATTCTCCGCCAACTAACTACTACCCACTATCTAATTATAACTGTTGAATTAAGTCCCGGAGAATTCCAAATATTATGATTTTTTTGAAAATTGTTGCTATCGTCTATGGATCATTACTAGCATTTGTTGTGCATATTACTTAATATCCAAACAAATAATGATTTTTGACTTATATACACAGAAAAAAATGATCGTAATATTCATCAGGAAATGATGACAGATTTTATGTAAATTACTCGAAAAAAAGGTAATATTTAACCCACCAAATTTTCAACAATCCAAAATTCAACTTTTTTTGCTGTGTACACAGAATAAAAAAGTTAAATTTTCTAAGGTTGAAAATTTGGTTGGTTTAATATTACCTCTTTTATGTGTTACTTAAAATTACTTTAAAAATGTTTAAAAATGGGAACCTGATGAATATTCATCAAAAACTGATGAAAATTCATCATTTTCAGAGGTAAAATTTTTTTTTTGACGCAAAATCTGTCATCATTAAATGATAAATATCACGATCATTTTTTTCTGTGTAGTTGTTAATAACGGTAATTACCGAATTTAAAGTTTAGATTATTTTTTGGAATTTCGTTTCTCAACTTTAGATTTTAATTCTAACGTTAAATTAAAAAGAATATAAAATAGAGATGAAGTTACAGTTATATTGTTGTAAACAATGTTCAAATAGAAAAAAAGACGACGTAGGTAATTGGAAGAGATTTTTTCTAAACACTTCTATAAAATCCGACATTTTACCTTACTACACCTTCTGAGTTAACCAGAAACTGATTAAACACTGCATGGTACAAATAATTTGCCACACATCCGTTTAACCTCAGTTGCACTTTCAGTCCCATTTCACGGAGCCATGATCCTAATCATCCGGAGCACCGCCGCACCAGTTGCTGAAATTAATTTTCGCCGCTTTCTGCCGGCGATGTCTCTCCTTTCAGAAATCCTCTCAAAATGAACTCGTTTCATTCGCAGAGATTTTCCTCACCTCTACACCGCACAACAACAAGAAAAGGGGAACTCACGGCGTGATTTTTAATTTCCCAGAAAATGGCCTGCTGGTCATTTCACGCCGGCCAACCCGATTTGCGATGACCCAGGTCAGGGACTCGGCCTGGACTGGTTAGCGTTTTCACGCGAATGCATGAAATTAAAAATTACTTCTATCTGATAAATGTTACCACTTTATTTTGCCTCAATAAAGCAATAAATTTCATTATTTTCAATACGAATTCCTCGCGGCACCGGGGGTGATCCTGGCAGGTGTAACCTGCGGACGGAGAGGTGGATACTGTTTGCGATGAATTTAATTTCCAGGTGATTATTACCCCCTTAACCGGGTGGAATCGCAAACGAACGAGAACGGAGATGTCTGCGGCGTACAATCTTTCTTTTTCACACCCGGCACAGTCTTCACTCTAGAATATGCTGGTTATTACTCCTGCTGCGACTTTGGTCCATGGTGGATCCATTCTCTGTAATGAACAACACTTGAGAAATTTCGACTTTTTGAAAATTCAAATCTATTTTTTTAAATTTAAATGTTACCTTTTTAAAAGGAAACTATGCGAAAATTTAAAAATTCAATATTCTTGTAAATTTTCACAGAGAACCAGTGCAAACAAGATCACCGTGCACAGAACTAAAAATATGAGATGGTTCGAACTGTGTTCTGTAACTGCTTCGAGCAAACTCCACTCTCTTCCTCTCGGGATAATTGCAACAGTCAATTTACATTTAATTTCAACCTGGTCAACCGGGGCAATTCCTGCAATGCGGGCTGCACATTTCTGAAGGCGAAACACTTGGCATCGTTAAAAAGTCGAGAATTCACGCTGAGAGTCAGTCAAATCGGCGGCGAGTGCGAGTGTGTGCGCGAATGAATAAATGAGATTCTATGTGAAATTGCTTTTTGCTGTTTTGGATCGAAGTCGAAGTGAAGGAGAAGGGAGGGTATTGGAAATGCAGTTGGAATTCTGCGCAGTTGGTTGGCAAATAAACTTGAAATATTATTGGAATATCGAGAAGTTTGCTAGACGTGGTCAAGCAAATGCATAGTACATTCTCAACAATCTGAAATAAGATGGAGTAATTTCACGACTTTTTTAAATTTATTAGAAAAGTTAAAATTAGGAGCTAACCAACATAGATTGAATGACTTCAAACAAAACAACTCACTTAAACCCTTCCTCAATCTCAACTACTCAACCTTACCAGAATTGCAATTTTCCCGTCAATTTACTAGCTTAAGTTTGCGTGCTCCAAGTGTTTATCCATCGTGAACCACAAAATGAGCTTATCCATTCCAAGAGCTCTAGCTTTTTACTGCTTCAGCTCCAGCACATTACATCACGTGACCGCGTGCGCGCCAAAGTGTCACCTCAAACCTTGGCTTGAATTACGGTGGTTGAGCAGCCCAGAAATCGAAAGCTTCGTGAAAGAATGCCTCCATTCAAAAGGCGCGCATGCAATTCGCTCCGAAAACCGCTAAATAAGTTTAGCAGCAAAAAAAAACTTGGCATAACCTATTAAGGTCTATTGTTGTGGCGCGGCCGTTCTGCTCACAGGTTCTATCGGAAATATTTCGGTAAGCATCGTTAGTCACGATTTCGTTTTGCTGGCCGACCACACCGTGAGCCGGCTTGGAAGGCAGCCGGCGTGGCTGCAGCCAAAGGCATTGTTCTAGCTGTTCTAGGAGGGGTCGTTTTAAAATGACGTGGTTGGTTTGGTTAGTTTTGGAGAAGGTGTTTTTTTCTCTTACAAATAAATCAGAAATTTTTAAATACCCTTAACATTTTTTTTATAATTTTCAATTTTTATCTGATTTCTGTCCTAGTTAGTTTTGTGGTGCTTTTCAAATTCATGTTAAGGGGTCTAGCTCATTTCCCCGAATGACATTTCCCCGAATGCCATTTCCCCGAAAATCATTTTCCCTAATTGGTCACATCCCCGAATACCACTTCCCCTAATCAGCCACATCCCCGAATGCCATTTCCCCGAATATCATTTCCCCTAATCGGCTATATCCCCGAATGCCATTTCCCCTATTCGGCCATTTCCCCGAATGCCATTTCCCCGAAGTGACACTTACGCCAATTGCCGTTTATTTAAATTTAAAATTACCCGAATTTGCATATCCCCTAATCATCATTTTCGCTAAAGCCTTTTTCCATGACTAACAGTTATTTTCTTTCTCAATTTTCCGAACAAACAGCTTTTTCGGGTATGCTGTTGATTAAATGTTGTAAATTGGGTAGTAAAGCCCTTTGTCAATTTTTATGAACAACGGTAAGAAATACGATTAAAAACCATTTCTGATAACTTTTTTTTCTTCATTTTTATGCAAAAAAAAAAGTTATTGACAAGACAACATTTTTTCGATGGATCAACTATGGCCCCCCTGGATCGAGCTGTCAAGTAGGGAGCTTTTCTGCCAAGAAGGGCCGTGAAGTGAATTTTTAGAAATTGAATTAAAAATCCATTTTAAATCCTTTGCGATCGTTCAAAGGGTCATTGTACTTAGTAAAGCTTATTTTTCTTGTGAACAATAATATCACAAATTTAAGCTTAATTTTAGGACCCAATTACTAAATTTTTTGTTGTTCAATTAACATTTGTGTTCAACCGCATGATTAGATGTTGTTTTTGAGAAATTTGCAAGGATTTTTTTTTCGAATTTTGTTCAAAAATGCAAAAAATCGAACAAATAGTTACATAAGGCTGGTACAAATTTTTGTTGATTATACTTTTCGCCAAATCCCAAACCAGCAATGTGAATAAAATGATCAGTGTGAACTGGGTTCTACTGATACGGGGTACTACGAAAATCGCACGGTATGTTTTTGAATCATAAAAAATAACAAAACTTCTATTGCATTATTATTATCATGTCTATAAGAAAAAGGTATTTGTTTTGAGAATATATAAAAAAAAGTCTGTAACAATATTCATTGTATTTGAATGAATAGTACCAAACCTTCCAACACCACTTCCCCCCTAAAATGCTACGTCTGTTCTGAGTGAAGCCAAAAAGAAAGTTGATCATTCAAGGCCAATACGAACCTTTCAAGAAATATTATATGTAGTTTGATGTGATAAAAAGTGCCATCATTTTTTTTTTTCTTATAGTGTCGACCTTCTGGCTGTCGATCTTCTAGATATCAATAATTCTCCATCTATCGATGAATTCTTCAGTCCCTGTTTGCTTTAAAAATCTCTTCCGGTTGTCAATAATTTCAGTTTTCATGGCTTGCACAGACATTTTGCTTGGCGAAACGAAGCTTTAAAGGGTGTTTGAAATTTGTGTGTTTTTGTTTGATGGACGTTGCCATGATTCTCTCCCATAGCTGGGTATCAAGAAAAAAATATTTTCAATCGAGTCTTCATTTTGCATCGTTCTGTAATCTGATGATTCTCTTCCTCGACGGTCCCTTGGATATTGACAAGCAGAGAGTCGACTGTAAAATGCGATTTCCCCGAACGCGGTCAAGCCGAAATGCCCGGTGCCCAGGAGCGCGCGCGCTCCGGGGCACCGGGCATTTCGGCTTGACCGCGTTCGGGGAAATGGCGTTCAGGGAAATGACTATTCAGGGATATGACTAATCGGGTAAGTGGCATTCGGGATTGTGGCCCATTCGGGAAAATGGCATTCGGGAATGTGGACGATTAGGGGAAATGGGAAATTCGGGTAAATGGAATTCGGGGAAATGACTATTAGGGGAAGTGTCTTTTCGGGGAAGTGGCATTCGGGGAAATGTCCCTTCGGTAATATGGGTTTCGGGGAAATGTCATAGATTCATGTTAAGAATACAAATTGCAAAACATTTATAACTAAGATAGATTAAAATTTGCATGACACACAGGAACCTAAATTTTTTAATTTTCTTTGCATCTTTGTCTTATATTTAAAAATATAAATTTAGAAGAGATCGTTAAAAAACTAGATAGTCATTCATAGACAGCAGAGAGAGATCAGCGAAAGACCACAGTCAATATTATTTTATTATTTTTTGATCAAACATGCATTTTTTTGCGGAAATAGGGAAACAATTAAATTATATTTAAAAAATTGCATTTTCAGCATTAATTATTGAAACTGAACACTGTTTTTTATGATGCTTAACGTCTGCACCGTAATTGTTCTTTTTATAATTTTGAGAATTATGGTTGCGTGGTCAACAAAATTAATTATCGAGATTTATTTTTATTAATATAATCACGACTTAATATAGAAAGCAATATTCATTATTATTATTCATGTTGAAAAAAAAAACTAGTAATAACCGGAGTTTCTTTATGTCATTGTGAGTTTATAAATTTGATGTTATTTTTGAAGGGTTTTTGTTTGACATATTTTTCCTTCTCAGGGCAAATCCATTGTTAGAATATCCAATCACCTCATATTGAACTATAGTACAAATCATAGTTGACAGGAACTCCAAAATTCTATTATAAGAAATACGAAATTGTGAATTAGTTATGGTCTAAGAAAAACTAATTGAAAATGTTTATTTTCCGTTATTATTTATAATTATTTAAAAAAAAACCCGTTAGGATGAAATTCGAACTCCTTAGAAATGTTTTCAGCACCTTTATTCGCCAGAAAATATTTTCTTTATGATTTATACTAAAACAGCAATTCCCCACGAAAACAGCATGGAAAAAAACAAAAGTGCTCGGATCGGGCTCAAAATTTTTCTGGGCGTTCCCTGGCCGAAATAATTAGACCCGTATTTTTTTGTTTGGACATTAGGGTGACCTACGCCGTGTTAGGGTGGTCTGAAAAATGGCCATTTTCGTCGATTTTCGCAAAAACCACTTTTTTCGAAAAATCATAACTCCTCGCCATTTTAACCGATTTCAATTGTCTTATACGCAAATGAAAGGTGATAAGTTGGCCTTTCAAAGAAAAATAGTAAGAAGTTTCAAAAATTTAGCGTAACATATGAAAAGGGCGTATGAAACTTTAAAATGCCGTTTTGACGGTGTCTGGACCAAAGAGCCTATGTCTGAAAATATTTTTATCGGATTACCCGGACATTTTTACATAACATACTAAAAAATGGGAGGAGTTCATTAACAGGATTCCGAGATATGATTTTTTGAAAATAAAATCCGTGTTTTTTTACGCGCCGCGCGCAAAAACCGGAGAATGACGAAATTGGCAAAAAATCAACTTTTTTTACTAAAACTGCGATAACTTTAAAATTTCAGCGATGATCTATTGATGTTTGGGTATCAAAATGTTTGTAATTAAAAGACGCAACTTTTGGTACCCAGACATGTATAGGTCATCGCTGAAATTTTGAAGTTATCGCAGTTTTAGTGAAAAAAGTTGTTTTTTTTGCCGATTTCGTCATTTTTCGGTATTTGCGCGCGGCGCGTCGAAAACCACGGATTTTATTTTCAAAAAATCATATCTCGGAATCCTGTTAATGAACTCCTCTCATTTTTTAGTATGTTATGTAAAAATGTTCGGGGAATCCGATAAAAATATTTCCAGACATAGACTCTTTGGTCCAGACCCCGTCAAAACGGCATTTTAAAGTTTCATACGCCCTTTTCATATGTTAGGCTAGATTTTTGAAACTTCTTATTATTTTTCTTTGATAGGCCAACTTATCACCTTTCATTTGCGTATAAGACAATTGAAATCGGTTAAAATGGCGAGGAGTTATGATTTTTCGAAAAAAGTGGTTTTTGCGAAAATCGACGAAAATGGCCATTTTTCAGACCACCCTAACACGGCGTAGGTCACCCTAATGTCCAAACAAAAAAATACGGGTCTAATTATTTCGGCCAGGGAACGCCCAGAAAAATTTTGAGCCCGATCCGAGCACTTTTGTTTTTTTCCATGCTGTTTTCGTGGGGAATTGCTGAAAAATTATTTTATTGTGATAAATATTTCATTATTTTTTATTGGTTTTGTTTCTGCCCAATTTACTTTTTTCAAAAAGTAAAATATAAAATTTAGGAACGGTTGAAAAAAGTTCTGAAATTTTGGGATTTTCTATAAATCTGATACATTTGGCCGTTATCGTTATGTTATGTTATCGTCGACCGGACCTATCGTCAATGATCATTATTAGGGTTAGTGAATTTTCACGATTTCGCGGACAGCATGAAATTCGTGAAATTCCACAATTTCCGCGAAATCCCGTGAAATTTATGGATTTTCTGAAATCAGATCATTATAAAGGTTTTAAGTAAAAATTTGATCAGTTTTCAATTGAAAAATGGATATTAAGTTTAGATTAACATTAAAATACGTATTTTTTTAATCATTGAATGTTACCAAAATGAAACATGAGACAAGTATGATTGAAGATATGCTGATTGCACATTTTATTTAATGAAAAAATGTATATTTAAAAATAAAATTACACTCAACCCCCGGTGGTTGGTCACTTTTTCGTTTGACACTTTTTTAGTTTGTACACCGTTGGTTGGTCAAAGTCAAACGAAAAAGTGACGAACTGTCACTTTTTACACGGCACTCACGCACACTATCAAAACAAACGTTTGATAGTGTGTGTGAACTCCGTGTAAAAGGGGTGTCAAACTAAAAAGTGACCCCGTTCGTTTGACAACAGTTGGTGTCAAACCATCGGGGTTCGAGTGTATGTGTAATTGATTGTAAACATATTTTTTTTTGTTTTTTGAGCGTTTTAAATTAAATTTGCAACTTTTAAGCTTTTTCCAAATTTTTAGTTTTTTAACAACTGTAGCACTGTGGGATTCTGAAGCTTAAATTAATTTATTTAATTTTGTTGTTTAAGCATTGTGTAAAATTATTATCTCTAGCTGAGATGTGAACTACCGTTGAACAGCTAACGAATTCAAGAGTTTGCGGGTGCTTAAATAAGCTAAGTTATAAATATTTTCATAATATTATTATTTTTTTATTATTACAGTCCATTTAACTGTACAATTTTATAAAGTTTTGATGGATACTTTTTGCTATAATTTAACTTTGAAACGTTTATTGAAAACAGAAGGGCATTCAATTGAAAATAAACGCATTTTCCTTTATATCTTGACACTTTTAGCTCGTTTGAAATAATTTAGAATATAAGTAAAATTCACATGTAGATTTTTTTCTTTTTTTTTCGTGGAACTAAGGATAGTGTTAATGAGTTACGTAAATTCTTTGTTATAACAATTCGAGTACTGAGGTATAGATCCAGAAGACAATTTAGAATTAAAACTTTGTTTATTCAAGATTGAATGACTTGGATTTAAAAATAGTATTCTAATCTCAAAAATCAGCCCTTTTCTGAAATCCCCGTGGAGTCTGGCAAAAAATCACTTAGCTCTGATGGTTATTATATAATAAAGTGTACAAAATTCTTTCCGGTTGTTTAACATATTTTTTAATATGTTATTTTAAAAAAATCCACGTTCCGTGACATTTCCGTGAAATTTTGTGTTTTCGGATAGAGGTCCCCGTGAAAATTGCATTTTTTTAGCGTGAAAAATCACTAAGCCTAATCATTATACTTAATGGGACGTTTCGCCGAATATTTATTTCATCAAAAGTTGTTTTGCTTTAAAAATCATAATTATACAGCAAAAAAAAATTGGGAGGTGTAAAGTTGAATATAACCTTTCTTATGATTGTAATTTTACCTCTAATTAGACTGAAGAAGTGACATTATTCCAGAAAACTGGTAAAATTACACATTTTCTGAGGTAAGTTTACACATTTTTTCTGACATAAAAGTTGTTACCCTTCTCAGATGTTATGTTTTTTACTGTTTTTTTACTGCCTTTATTTATTTTTTGCTGAATACAACTGCAAATTAATTATTTTTTAAAAATGTTCAAACTGCTCCTTGTCTTTTTGTTCTCATGCCAAAACATCACATAAATAGATGAAAAATACTCAATATTAATTAAAGACATGCTTGAAAAATGTAATAACTTTGGTAAATAATTTGTGAACTTTTGTTTAAAAGAATGCAAAAACTCTTTTATATTTGTTTTCAAAGAACTGGTTTTGGTCAAAAACCTTGCAAAAACTTTAAAAATAACATCCAATTTATGTTTGAATAACGGTACATTTTTAAACGATTGCAAAAACTCATATTATTTTTTTAACAATTGTATTTTGAAATAACTTGTCAAGTTTGATTTTTTTAAATCAGTCATTTTTTTCAACGAAATATTTTCAAAGTAAGTTTCAAACTAATGCTCAAACTCCTAGAAATTAAAAAAAATATCTTTTAAATAATCAAAAGGGCTGGTCATGTTCGAAAGAATGCAAAAACTACAAAAATGTTTTTAAACATGCATATTTTTTTAAATGTCAATTTGGCGAAACTATCCTCGGCAAAACGTCAATTTAACGAAACGATCTTCGGTGAAATGTACATTCGGCAAAATGACTTCAGAATTAATGTTTCCCATTCATTGTTTAAATTATTTTTTCTGTTTCCCGGGAATGTTGGATAATATTTTAGCAATGACACTAAATATTCGTGTTTTTTCGATAACTTCTGTAATACACTATAATTTCAATTTATGCAAAGGCTATAAGATCACTAAGAAAAATTGACCACCTTTTTAAATCAAGAATTTACATTATTTAATCTCTTGTTGAAAAATATCAATGATAAAACTGCTGAAAATTATTGATACTTAAGATAAAGCAACATGAACTTTTATTCAAATCAACAATTTACTTATTTTGACCTTAAAGAAACTTTTAAACGGACTTAACTCGAAAACGAAGCATCTATCATTACCACATGAGGTTGCTCTTAATCACAAAACATCATTTTAGTTTTTAAATTATTTTGGGATTATTTTCTTAATTTCATATTCAATATGTAAAAAATCCGTTTTTTTAAATCCGTTTTTTTTTCAAAAAATCCTGATTTTTTTTAAATGTTAAGTACACACTTTTTGTCTTATTACATATTTTCTTATCATATGAATTTTACTTTTTGTCATAAGTAAGTTAGTCAAATGGATACATATTTAAAAATTGAACTTTTTTTGGGAAACATTACTCATCATTACCAAGAACTTTGCTGAAGGCAGCAAATCTTTCAGAACTTCATTTCCCTAGATTTATTTTTTCTTATTTTTGTAGCTAACTATTTTTGCATGAATAACTTCCATAAATTTGTCTAAGCTATCACAAATGTACAACCTATAAAATGTTTAAGCAATTTAAGACCGTTTTTTTTTGGGAGAGATCTACAACGAATTGAACAATATAAGAGCAACATATCAACAACGGTAACGGCCTTAAAAAACTTGATTTTTTTTAAATTTATTTATTTCTAACCAATTCAAATTAAAAACCACGTCCTTCCCAACCGACCCCCACAATCTCCACCGCACAGCCCACGGTAGCTGTGGCGACCTCGACAAAAGATTAACCGCGGCTCGCGACTTCGTGGCCAGCCACGAGTTCTGGGGGTCTCCGCGAATTTTCGTTCTATTAACATTCCTTGGGGCCCCGGCTAGAACCCTCCCGATATCATTCTCAGCCGTTGAAGTTCAGCTGCGGTAGCACTCCTATAGTTGGTAGTTAATCATGCTAATTAAATCGCCATGTTTGGATTCGGATTTGAGGGGGCTTCTTTATTTCAACGCTTGGGGCTGGACCGCGCGCGATAGTGGAAGAATGCCTTCCAAGATATGGTTAGATAACGCCGTGGCAGCCCTGCCGCGATTAATTTTAATTAATCTCGTCACGTAATTGACGTGTGTGTGGTTGGACCGTGCGCCTCCATGGTCCCTTAAGATGAGATGCATGCTTAAGGTGAAGTTTAAGGTGCCTTCTTCGCCGCGTACCGTGTAATTTTATTGAGCTGTTTGTTTGATTAGTCTTTGCAACGGGGGTTGCGCTGGATGTACTGGCGGTAATTATCTCTGCCGTGGCAACTGAATTGCTTGCAGCTGTTGATCTCTGCAAGAACAGTGCACTCGCGGGTCGTGGTTATCGCGAGGGGCAGATCTGTAGCTGGCCGCGTCCCGCGGAAAAAGAGCTACCGAATGTGTGGTTGGAAGACAGGGTTGCCAGATTTGTTGTATTTTTTTTGCGATACTTACATGTTCCAAGTCATTGTCCGGTGTCCTCAAATTTACTAAGCGATGGTAGGACAAATTTGTTGCTGTTCATACGACAACCCTACTGCAAACCGTTAATGAGGTCCCCCAGCCATCGACGCCAGAGTTCCCTTGCACCATCCAACCACGACCGCAGCCAGTGAGCAACATCTCGCGCTCCATTGTAGATCGATGACGATCAGTCGCCGCCACCGAGGCGTTCCGCTCGATCAAGATATCGATTTGAATATCATCTGATTGTCGTCATAGCGCTACCACAACTACTCTGCTACTGAAGGCCGCGCTAATGTTTCCACGGTTGTAAAGTTTCACAAAGAGAGAGGGGGGAGACCGCTAGATCAAGGATGCTGTACCGGAGATAGCGGGCCCCAACTTCGTGTTGTTGTTCAACGCGCAAGAACTATTCAATATATTACAAAAATGCTGGTCTGGCGACGAGTTGGACGCCGCCGTACAAGCCCGACATGTCGCGCCTCGTAAGAAACTTCAGAATCAGTTAGTCAAACAAATCGTCCTACTTCTTGAGCAAGGGCAAACATTCAGCTAGATGCACAGAAGTTCTTCTTCGAGATGTGTTTGCTCTAGGAATCGTTCGTTGCGTACATCGCGTTGAGCTTCTTCGAGCAAAGTCAAACACACTCTCTGCTCTCTGTGTCCCGAGGGAAGTCGACAAATGTTTGCTCTATGAAACAACGCTGGAGATGCTGGTGTCTGCTGGACCACTTGTTCAATGGCGTCGACGATGACGGATCCGGACAAGTGACCGGAGATTCTGGACGCTGCACCGGCTCCGAGCTGTTTCGAACTTCTACATCACAGTGAGGCTATGTGTGCTTTTCCGGATGTGAGAAGTTCTCTGGAAAATCGCATTTGTGGAGTTGAAGTTCTTCTAAAGTTTCCAGATTGTTATTACAGTCTTGAAGTTCCAGCATTCAATTTGACAGAGACTAGAATACCTCACATCTATTCCTGGAAAGTGTCCGTATCAGAAAGGAATGGTGTTTGCCCAAATGCTGGGGCACTTTGTTTGCCCAACCGGTAGCCCTGGCACAGTCGAAGCCAAGTTCTGTCCACACTGCTGCATAGTTCAAACAGTAGAAAAGGGTAAACTTGACGGCGACTTCTTCCCGGAATCGTCCGGGGAAGGTCGCAATTGGTTCAAGAATTGCTGTGTTACTTCTGCTGCACTCAGTTCATTAAATATTCATTCAACTGATGGTGAAGAAAAAGGGCCAACCAACACGTGGCCATTGGCTTGAACTTGTAAAACGGGACGCTAAATCATTACCGGGCGCGGTGGTGGTGGTGCGATCCAGGCCATCGAAGTATGAACGCGATGACAGCTCTTTCAATCATCTTATTATCATTAATCATAATTAGCGCGGTACTTAGGATCGAAGGTGCAGATATCGCTGGAAAGAGTGGGGGAGCGAGCGTCTTTGGAAACAGATGGAACGCGTGAGTGCACCACTTTAAAGAGCGTGGTTGAAGCCATTTAATCATATTACTTTAAACTGTACTTCAATGCATTAAAGTTGTGCTATTAACTCTTTGTCGATTCCTTTGAAAATGGGATGTAAGGCGAGAGTGAGAAAAACTCATGTGCTGAATTTTAGACTTTCATAAAACATCTTTATTCTTTTAATTTTTGATGAGTCCATGTTTAAGAAGTATTTACAATTATTTTGATTTGATTATTTTGATCAAAAAACTTCTGAAACTTTCAACACATAAAACATGTTACTCTATTTACACGCATCGACAAAAAAAAAGTCAAATTTCCTTGTGTATTATCGACTTAACGACATTTTGACTTTAAATAACTCTTAATTATTTTCAAATTGATTAATGCATTTTTGTTGTTTTTATAATAGTTCTTTTAAATTTTTTATGTTACTTTTGGAATTTTGGAGAAACATTATTTATTGCTACTATGCCTCTATGCTCTCTTATTATAACCAGATAGGAAAACCAGCAATCCAGGTTAACTAAATCTGCTCAAAACAACATTAGTAAAGCATGATTATAGATGAAAAGAAATAGGTTTAAAACTAGATTAATTTAAACATATTACAAAATGCAAGAACATTAAAAAAAATCTCATCAAAAGATTCAAAAACTCACATTTTTGACGATACCGTCAAGGTATAAAGGGACTGAACATTTTAAATTACGGTAGTAAGTTAATTGTTTATCATCTTATATCTGCCCCATAAATGTCCCATATGTATTTTCTTTACTTCTAGGTTATTGATACAGTTTGGTTTAAAATCATGTGCTCTTTAAGAAAAAATCAAATTATATAGTACTTTGTTCTAGAAACTAAAAAGAAATCCAGTTTTTTTTTTTTGCAAACATTTAAAACTTGCCTTGCGTTTCCCTCAGCTTGCTATTTTGCATATGAGATATTTATGCGATCATGAGCAGTATAAACGGATCAAGTTTTCTTTAAATGATTGTACAATTTGAAAATTTTTGAAATTATTTAATTATCACCCAGAAATACTTATTATTATAGGATTATTATTAGTGGATTTTTTAAATTCATTTCAGTGTAAAAATCAGTTATTTTTGCAATTTTTTTTTGACTAAAATTTGATAATAACTCTAAAAACAAAATCATTTTTTACTAACTTTAGCTCAGATGAGTTCCAAAAATACGTGTTTTCAGATTTTAGCTTCTTTCAATACGAAAAAGTATAGCCAAAAGTGTTGCCGCCGAATGATGATTTTTTGTAGAAATATTGATTAAAAATCGAATTTCAAGCAAAAAAATAATAAACTGCAAAATTTGTTTTGCAACCGTAAAGCACTTAACAATTAGTTTTGAAAAAGTTCACAATTTTCGTTTGATTTTATGAAAAAACAACAATTATCTTTTAATTTTTTAAATTATTGCATATGTGTGCCCATTTCTAGACATGTTTTAAAAGCTAAGAAACATTAAAGATGGTCTTTGTGTTGCTGATATACCTCAAGTATAAAAAAACTTTTAAATCGAAGTTAATTAAGTGCAACATAAATAGCAACAATGGCAGATTTTCAATATCAAACATTTAATCATTCGTGAAATTTTAATATCTCTCTCAAAACAAAACTATCATTTTTTAAATAAAGCATAATATTCCAAAAGTGCCCAAAATTCAATATCAGGCTTTTTCAATTTTCAAACTATGTAATTTTTAATTGTTAGTTCTTATTTGGACATTTATCAAATATTTTTATTCACTTTTGCCTCTTGACATAGAAAATTGGAGTTTCTGAGACATCGGCACTTGAAAATTGAGCGCTGTTTATGTGAAACTTAAAAAACCTAAATTTTATTGTTTCTTCACATGCTATGCTGCCCCTCAACAACAAAAAAAACCAATCCTAAATGTTTCTTAGACTATATTATATGAAATTTCCTCAGTGTTGGGACGCATTTGGCAACCCTGCAGCGATTGACAGCTAGAAGGAGAAATTTTGGTTCAGTGCATTTCCGCTTTCACACAACACACTCACACTAACACACAGCACGAACAACCAGTACAGTTTAGAGTCGGCAAGAGAATAAACCAGTCGCAAATTACAGTCCACGCGTTTTTTAATTCGTCTCTACATTTTTTGGTCCTACTTCGCCGGATTTTCGTAGTAGTTTCGGTCGAAAGGAACGGACAAGGACCCGGTCGATTGGACGGGCGTAGATGCTCTCAACTCCGGTGAAAGATCCGGACAGTTCTTTATTGGAAGTTTTTAGTACGCCGATCGGAGAGCTGCAACAATCGAGAAGAAAGATGGCGGAAGAGTTCGACATTTTGGTGAAGCAACGTGGTGCAGTGAAAGGAAAAATCACCCAGATTAAGAACGTGCTGGGCCAGCACACGCAAAACCAAACGATTCCGGATGAGTTCCTCCTGCACACCCAGCTGAAGACGATTGACGCGGCCTACGAGGAATTCAACCACTTCCAGAATAAGATCTACGCGGCCAAGCCAGCGGAAGCGGATGACCAGGAGAAGAAGTATGTCGAATTTGAAGCGGATTACAATTTCTTTCGGGCCAAGGTCTGCCAGTTACTGCGTGGAGTCAAGCAAGAACCGGACCCCCAGCCTCCGGCAGCAGCCCAACCCGTGCGAGTGCAAGCGACATCTTCTCTCCACACGCCGCTGCCATCTTTCGACGGGAAGCCAGAAAACTGGTACAAATTCAAGGCCATTTTCACGGATGTCATGAGCAAGCACCCGGCGAGTCAGACGCAACCAAGCTCTATCATTTGGACAAGTGCCTGGTCGGAGAAGCCGTTGGGTCAATCGACCAGCAAACGATCAACGACAGCGACTTTGCTGCTGCTTGGGCGGAACTGACCGAGCAATACGAGAATAAGAGGAGGATCGTTGACATTCACGTCGGCGGTTTACTTAACCTCAAACCGATGACATCTGAAAGTGGTAAACAACTCCGTGAGCTGGTGGACGGGTGCAAACGGCACGTAAGTGCTTTAAACTTCCACGAGTTCCCGATGGCTGGCCTTGCGGACATTCTGGTGGTCAACATTTTGGCGTCGAAGCTTGACATCGAGACGAGGAAAGTGTGGGAGACAAGCATCGAGCACGGCGAGATTCCGAACTACGCCGACACGGTGAAGTTTCTCACAACCCGGAGTCAAGTTTTGGAACGCATCGAGCTTGCTGACAACAAGCTGAAGAAGCCTGTCGCAGCAAAGACAACGAAGATTCCCGCACTGAAGGCATCGTCCCTGGCGGCGTCGGTCGAGTACCGGTGCGCATTTTGCGGACAGGAGCACCAGAACCACGAGTGCGGCGAATATCTCAAGCTGGATCCGAAGGAGCGCTACGAGAAGGCGAAGCAAACTGGAGTTTGTTTCAATTGCTTAAAGAAGGGGCACATTACGCGTCGCTGCTCCTCGACGAAGACGTGCAAGACCTGCAAGAAGCGGCACCATTCTACACTACATCTGAACGAAACGGGTGTCGCTGTCGAGCAGCCACTTGCACGATCCACGCAGAACTCCACGACGGCTACGCCGAGCGCAGGACCAGCCGGAACGACGGCGGTCACTGCCTCCTGTGTGATCTACCAACAACGAGCGCTTCTCTGCACGGCGATTGTGAACATCCTCGACGACGGTGGCAAGGCCCTGCCCTGCCGCGTACTGCTAGATTGCGGTTCACAAGTGAATCTGTGTACGGAGAAGGTCGCGTCGCTACTTCGACTGAAGCGACGAAGTGTGAACGTCGACGTCAAAGGTGTGGATGGTTCAACGACCAGGGTTACGGCCTTGGTGCACATCAACGTGCAGTCCCGAGACAACGTCTACACAAGCAGCTTGGAGTGTCTGGTGATCAACCGTATTACTGGAACCATACCTGCGAAGAACATCGACATCTCTACCTGGCCGGTACCCGCCGGCCTGCAGCTAGCGGATCCGGAGTTCTACCGCCCTCAACGGGTGGACATGCTGATTGGCGTCGGCCAATTCTTCGGTCTCCTGAAAACTGGTAAGGTCAAGCTGGCAGAGAGCCTGCCGTTTTTGCAGGAGACAGTGTTCGGATGGGTAGTCGGTGGCCTGGCCGACTCCACGAGCTGGAAGTACGAAGTGACCCGCTGCAACGTGGCGGTCCAAGACGCTGAGCTGAACGACCTCGTCGAACGGTTCTGGGAATCCGAGGCGGTGCCGACCGCTTCAAGGATGTCGTCGGAGGAGACGGCATGCGAGCAGTGCTACGAGCAGACCCACAGCCGTGACCCGAGCGGTCGCTACGTCGTGATGCTACCCTTCCGTGGCAACGTGAGTCAACTCGGCGACTCGAAGCAGCACGCACTACAACGCTTCTCGTACCTCGAGAAGAAACTAGCCAAGAACGCGGACCTGAAGGCGGCCTACTGCGCTTTCATGGAAGAGTACGTGCGCCTCGGCCACTGCCGCGAAATCGATCCGTCCAAGGAGGAAGATGGTGGGTACTACCTGCCCCACCATGCCATACTGAAGCCAAGTTCGTCCACCACCAAGTTGCGCACAGTTTTTGACGCCTCGGCACAAACGAGTTCCGGGCTCTCGCTCAACGACACCTTGATGGTCGGTCCAACCATTCAAGATCCGTTATTCGATATCGCCCTTCGATTCCGGACGTACCCGTACGTGTTTACGGCGGACATCTCGAAGATGTACAGAATGGTTCGTGTGCACCCCGACCACACGAAGTTTCAACGTGTGTTTTGGAGAACGAACCCTTCCGAGTCACTCAAAACGCTCGAACTGTTGACCGTCACTTACGGGACGGCATCAGCGCCATACCTGGCGACCCGCACGTTGAAACAGCTCGCCCAAGACGAAGGACAAGCCTACCCTCGCGCTGCCAATATTTTGGAGAACGATTTCTATATCGATGACGCACTTGCGGGTGCTGATACACTGAAGGAGTTGCTGCTGGCGCGCGACGAACTGGAGGAGCTGCTGGAGAAGGGAGGCTTTGAGCTCCACAAGCGGTGCTCCAATTCCGCCGAGTTTCTTTACACTATTCCAGACGAACGACGAGAGAAGCAAGTGTCATTCGAATTGAGTGGCGTGAACGAAATGATCAAGACTCTCGGCATATTGTGGAACCCCACCAGTGACCAACTGCTGTTCCGCGTCGCTCTCACTGACTTGACACAACCGGTTTCCAAACGTCGCATCCTGTCGGAGGTTGCCAGATCTTTTGACCCGCTAGGTCTGCAAGCACCGGTTTGTGTCACCGCTAAATTGATCCTGCGTCAGTGTTGGCGAAAGAAAGTGTCTTGGGACGAGCAACTGTGCAAGATGCTTACGGATCTATGGAACAAATTTCGTGGTGGACTGCGAGCACTGATGGAGGTACAGATCGAGCGCCGAGTCATCGTGCCACACAAGGTGGCCCTGGAGCTGCACGCATTTTCGGATGCATCGCTGGAAGCTTACGGCACGTGCGTCTACGTGCGTAACATCCTGGCGAACAACACAGCAGTAGCCTACTTGCTGTGCAGCAAGTCGCACTTGGCGCCCAAAGAGACGATCCCGAAACTCGAACTGTGCGGCTTCCGGCTGATGTCAAGGTTGGTGTCCAGGGTAGTGAAAGCACTCAAGGTGAAATTCACTCGGAAGGTGCTGTACAGTGACTCGACGATTGTACTGGGATGGTTGGCCAAGTCCCCAAGCGAGCTCGAAACGTACGTGGCAAACCGAGTTGCCGAAATCCACGAGCTTACCCCGAGGGCCGACTACGAGTACAAGTACGTGCGAAGCAGCGCCAACCCCGCAGACCTCGTATCACGAGGACTCTTCCCGGAAGCACTGATTGGGAATCGCTTCTGGTTCCATGGCGGGTTCCTCGAAGAAAACGACTACCAAGAAGACGAGATGGCCATCGTAGTCGAACTACCCGAAGTACGAGTTGCAGCCGTTGTGATAACCGACGAACAAGAAGAAGACTACAACAGGATCTTCACACGGTTCAGCTCGTTCCGCAAACTACAACGAGTGCTAGCCTACGTGATTCGCTTTTGCAACAAGACCCGGAAGCGATCCACGTACGGAGACAACGAGAAGTACCCAACCATACCCGAACTACGATCGTCGCTGCGCTCGATTGTGTACATGGTCCAGCAGCAACGAATGCAGACAGACATCCAAGAAGTGCTGAAGAAGCAAGGCAAGCCGAACGAGAGGTACACTGGCCGACTACGAAGCTTGAATCCTTGGGTCGACACCTACGGCATTCTACGAGTCAACGGACGGATCAAGTACGCCAACGTGTCGTACGAGCAGCGGTGCCCGGCCATACTGCCTGCCGAGCATCCAGTAACGGAGATCCTGATTCAAGCTGTCCACGAGGAGAATCTGCACGTCGGACCGAGCGGAACTCTATCGGTTCTGCGGCAACGGTACTGGATCCTGAACGGACGAAACGCGATCCGCGCAAAGTTGCGGAAGTGCGTACGGTGCTTCAAGGTGGACCCGTCGGAGACCAAACTGTTCATGGGAGACCTGCCCAGCTACAGAGTGACCCAGGCCTACCCATTTGAACGAGTTGGCGTTGACTTCGCTGGACCAATCTACGTACGCAAAGGGCACCCGCGCAAACCAGTGTACTGCAAGGCGTACGTGGCATTGTTTGTGTGCATGGTCACGAAGTGCATCCACATCGAGCTGGTGTCAAACTTAACGACGGATGCATTCATTGCCGCCCTGCACCGATTTGTCGCTCGTCGCGGCCTTCCCTCCGACGTTTACAGCGACAACGCCACAAACTTTGCTGGAGCCAGCTCGGAGCTCCACTAGCTGTACGCGCTGCTGACGCAGCAGCTGACGAAGGATGCGCTTCAAGAGTTTTGCCTGCCCAAGGAAATTCGCTGGCATTTTATCCCACCACGGTCGCCGCACGTAGGAGGTTTGTGGGAAGCCGGCGTGAAGCCGGCGAAGCACCTGATCAAGCGGAACGCAGGTGAAACGAAGCTGACAGAAGAGGAGTGGTCCACACTACTAACGCAGATTGAAGGCATACTTAACTCGCGGCCGTTGGTGCCGCAGACGGCGGACCCTGGTGACCTCAACGTGATCACGCCCGGTCATTTGCCGCCCATTCAACGCGATCCCGGAGCCGGCGTACGATCAACTCAAGCCTGGAACGCTGACACGGTGGCAGCACCTGCAGAAGATGCGAGCTGACTTTTGGAAACGGTGGTCGGCGGGCTACCTGTCCGAGCTGCAGCAGCGGCAGAAGTGAAACAAGCAGCACACTGTCGTCAAGGAAGGAGATTTGGCGCTGCTCAAGGAGGAGAACGTTCCGGCGCTGCAGTGGAGGCTCGGCCGAGTTGTGAAGGTCCACCCGGGGCAAGACGGAGTCACCCGCGTGGTGACGGTAAAGACAGCAGGAGGAGTCTACAAGCGGTCGACGGCAAAGGTTGCGGTGCTCCCACTCGACGACGAAGCAGAGGAGAAGACAGCCGGTTGAAGTTCCCGGATGTCCACTGGCGGGGGAGGATGTTGGGACGCATTTGGCAACCCTGCAGTGATTGACAGCTAGAAGGAGAAATTTTGGTTCAGTGCATTTCCGCTTTCACACAACACACTCACACTAACACACAGCACGAACAACCAGTACAGTTTAGAGACGGCAAGAGAATAAACCAGTCGCAAATTACAGTCCACGCGTTTTTTAATTCGTCTCTACACTCAGCTACCTTGAATTAATATTTTCATAAATGGGCAGAGCCACTGTGTTTGGGCAAGGCAGGGCGTTTTAGGGAGGAAAAGTGGAATTTTGATGTAAAACATTTTCAAAAATCAAAAAATGAGCCAAAATTTGTTGCAACCAAAACTAATGCTTGATAATTGAATCTTGAAAATCCGTCACCTATTGTTCACTAGAATGCATTTTTTTGGCTTTGCGTTGACATAAATTGAATTTTAAAAAGGTAGCGAAATTAGTTGGCTCATTTATCGGAGTGATTTTTGATTTGAATGACTTTAGCATGTTTGTTGCCTGCATTTCTGAAAAATACCCGAAAAATGCATTTTTTTTTCATTCAAGCTCGGCGCCCGAGTTGTAAACCATTTTTGGGATTTTTTTGTTGTTGTATGGGAACATTGTTTCAAACATCCTAATCTATTATTCTAGGGGTGAGCACCAAGGTTTTGGCAACTTTTCATTTTTTGGAACGCACTAATGGGTCTTCATGGACACTATTTTTTAAATCGAAAAATTAGTAGTTTTTTTTTAAAAAACACTACAAAAAATAAAAATTTAATTTCCTTCTAGATTGCAATGTAACTTGCTTAATATTTGATTTTTTCAAAAAATATATTTTGGTGGCAATTATTTTTACCATGATTCTATGCGGCTAAAAAAGGACGCAAATTTCTAAAAATTCTGATTTTAGGAATTAAGTCAAGTAATAAAAAAGCAAGTAAAAAAAATATTTTTTTAAATTTCATTTTTTTTAAGTCCTAACCAATATCTACAGCTTCGTCGAAGACACCAAGTCGATCAATAAAATACCTTCCCAATAATGAAAAATTGCTTATTTGGTCAAAAAGAAGCCCCCTAGGAAGTTTTAGTGAAATAAAAAAAAAAGTAAAGTCCATTTTCGCTTTTGATGAAGACATTCCTCTTCTTATGAGTCACATTTTACGCATTTAGTTTAATGAACGCAAATTTTGCTAGGAATTCATAGTTGAAGGATTATGTGTTTAAGAAAAAGTCTAAAAAATATTTTGATTGCCTAAAAAATTTAAACATTTTAAAAGCCAATAAATAATACATTCAGAAACAGTTAAATTTCCAGACACCTAATTTCAGCACCCTCCCAACTCATTCCAAACCCTTTCCAAAACTCCTGACAGCTGTCCGTCGATCCGTTTGGATTTAAAAAGCTCAACTACGCTCGTTGCAATTTAGAATAAATGTTGTACTAATTGCCCCATTTAGTGAGAGGCGTAGCCCCCCTTCTAGTTCAACCATCACCATTCGCCGATCGTCACGTGGCACTTATCTCTGTCCCAGAACTTGGCAAGAAGGCGGACAGCGCTTTTGCTACCGCTGTTCAAACTCGATGATGACATCCTGTGGCCTGTCCTGCCGCCACCACGACGACAAGTCCAAGACTGGTTCCACTAGAAGAAATCGAGAAGAAAAAGCAAAGAAAACGACGACGGCTCATTGGCTTGACACGTGACCTACATATTGGGCGAAAACTATCGATTCGCACCCTGCCGGAATGCTTGTCTTGGGTGTAGATGACAGTCCCGTGGCTTTTGTCATTTCGATCCAGCATAATGGCGCGCGGGGAGAGCATGGCTTAAATGACATGTAACGAGGCGACAACGAAATAACTTTTCTTGCTCGAAAGCTCGTTCTGCTTGGGGGAAAGCAATCGTGGTTGATGCTTTCCTCGCGGGGGATTGCACAGTGAAAATTTATTATTGTTATTTCACGGTATTTCGTAGAGCTTTTTGTTAAATGACGTTTTTAACAAAAGATGCTGAAACAAAATTAAAATATCAAAAATCTAATAAATTCCCAAAAAATTTCACAGTTTGGCATAAGATCGTGCTTGTAGTGTAGTAGCGAGTTCGCTCCGCGGGTGGATGGATTTGACAACGGGACTACCTACCAACCCATCGAAATTGTTCGTTCCTCCTCCTGGTGATCATTCCCCAGCAGCAGCACTGTCTTCAAGAAGTGGCAGCGATCCCCTAGTGACAGTTTTTGCCCGGGATGCTACCGTGTGTCTTGGGTTGACTTGCTGAAATAGTTCCACGGCCCGCCCCCTCTCAAGTTGGGAGGAAAACGAAAATCGTGAAAGAAAATTGATTGTTCACGTTTGTTTAAAATTAGCATAAAATTACAATAGGAATCCTCTCCAAGCGACCCCCCCCCTCCTCTTCGTGGCTGTCTCAAATGAGAGTGAAGTGGGTTTATTGCTGTTTTTGCGGAGGAGAGAAGCAGCAGCAAGTCTTGCTTGCTTGCTTGTACCGACTTGTTGTTTATTGAAGTTTTGTCGACGAGTAACACGGAGCAGCTGGGTTGACACAGAAAAGGCAGGACCGTTAGTTAGTCCTGCTGCCGAGATTTGAGTCGCGAATTGGTTGGAGGTGGTTCGCGAGCTAAATTAAATAATTACTACAAATAGTTCAATTTACACGGTGTCTGTTATTGTTGGCGAGCATCTCCCTCTAGGAGGAGGAGGAGCATTGAGGGAGACCTTAAGGAAAACGGTACCAAGGGGTTGGGCCCCCACACTGTCAACGGTCAGATTGGGCACGCTTCTTGGAAGTGGGATTGTACTGTGTTGGTGGAGGTTTGTTTTAGTTTAAATAGATACATGACACCCGGTGTCATGTGCAAATTTAAATGGGATGATTGCCAGTGTTGAATTGGTTTGTTGAATTGAAATTAAATTTGTTTCAAAATGCACTAATATTTTTAAAACTCAAAAGTCTCGTACGCGTGCCATCGTATTGTTCCCATTGACATTTTTCAACCTACAAAAAACACAACCAGAACGATCACACTCTGTTGACTCCCAAGAACTCACCGACTCCAGCCACGCGTCCGTCATCGTCAATTCCGGTGTAGAATTTCTTTAACATTGTGATGTACTGATCCGAGACACCACATCCACGGTGCAACACGGCAAAAACGCATGCCTGGGCGTAGTACGCAATTAGTCATTTTCTGCAACTGTTTTGCATGGCGGAGCTGCTTTTTCTCTGTTGACGACAGGCAGGCTGGCAAGCAAAGCAGACAGGCAGAAAGACACCGGCAAATCCGATGTGGGGATCACGTTACATGCGGGTTAAGTTTTGCACTCCGTTCCAATTCCCATTGTGTGCTGATGAACAATCTGGGAGTATCTCTTAAGGGGGATTGGTGTTAAAAAGGGCCAAACATTCAATATAACGCTCATTTCAAATGTTAGTCTCGATCAAAAAAAATTTCAAAATATTTTTTTCTAAAAGATCATAAAATATGACAAATGCAAGGGTTTCCAGCAAGGCCTCAGACTGGCAAGTAGTTAATAATTACTTTGATTTTTAGCTGGTAATTGAGTAATTCATTAATTACTTAGTAATTCATGGTAGTTAGAGTATTTTAATGTAATTTATTGGTAATTAAAGTAATTTTTGAGTAATAAAAGTGATTTAATTTTTTTTAAATTTTACTTGTTCAACGATACTATTTATTTTATTTTAAATAAGAGTGTCACACAAAGATTAAAAAAATAAAGATTGAAAAATGGATGTAGAAGGCCTCACCAAAAAGGGCGTTCTTTAGTTACGTCTCCATACAAAGTATTAAAATTTGTATGGATATTTTTGGTGGTCCAAAAATCAAAATTTTTGCATTGCTTGATAAATGAACGTTTCCAAAGTTTTCTCCTAGAACTCTCCTAAAATGTATTTTAACGAGTTGTTTTGCTAAGCTTACTATCAACAAAATGCTACGCCATGATATATACCCAGTGGAAAATGATTTGTGAATCCAAAATCTATTCATTTTTATTTTATAATTGTAAAAATATTAAAAATTTGCAAGGAATACACTGGAATTGAATCATTTTTTATGCTTTTCTGCTCAAGACAGTCAACATTATTTGAAGTTTATGTGGATCAAATATTTAAAACCAAAATGTACTTAATAATCATTGCTAAAAGCAAAGTTTTCAAGTGATAGCCATTTAAAAATCAATTACAATAAAAATAAGATTTTTAGCTATTTTCTTGAAGAAATTCCAAATATTTCTGAGACAGATATTCCAATGTGTAAAATCAAACTCAGTGAAATTAGAAGCGACTAATATTCAGATACAGAAATTAAATTCAACATAAATGTCACATTTCACATCATCAGTATTTTTGGTTACGGGTTTTCAATATGCTTTAGACAAAATAATGTCAAACCAATTTTCGAAAAACATTTTAAAACTTAACGTTTTTTGATGAATTTAACAGTTTTCATAATGAACCGCTGCAAATATTTTTCAAAATTCATGTTTGGCTCGAAAAATCAGGGGCTTTTTTAAAACAACTTCAATTTTTTAATGGCATTTGACTAACAATAAACTGAATACAATTTAACATTAATTAATTTTATATTTTTTTATATATTGAATTAAAAATTTAATGAAAAATAGGAAAGAAAAATAAGTATGCAATTTGTTTTAAAGCTAAGCATTCCATTTTTTGCTTTAATGAGAAACACGACTTCAAAAAACGTGAAATTAGGAATCAGATAATGAACAGGTAAGATTGACCATAAAACAAATATTCCTGTTCATATCAATTGATTAACTTATTTAATACCTGAAAATTATAATTTAATACTTATGTAAATTTTATGATAGAGTAACACAATTCAAAATTTCAAACCAATTTACTCACTGTAGGATATAACGTAAACATCAGCCCAAGTTTCAGCGCCTTCTAGTGGGAGTCAATTTTGACGTTTGATCAATCAACGATTTTCAATGTGTAAACGAAACTTTTGTAAAATAATAAAAATTAAACACGAAATTCACATTATCCAGATTGGTACAAAAAAGATTGGTACAAAAGACTTTGAACAAAAAAAAAAAAAAAACTGTCTGTCCTTTTCTTGATATTGAGTGTTTTTATTTTAAAGAGTGTTAATTTTTGAAAGAGCTTTCGAGTGAGCTATTAATAAAAAAAATAGTTTAGAACCGTAGAAATAAATACTTAAATTTATACAAAATTAAATTATTTTTTTGTTATCATAGTGAAAAGTAATTAAGTAATTTATGTAATTAATCATTTTGGCCCAGTAATTTTAGTAATTAATTGGCAGACTGGCAAGTAATAAACGCTTCTGGAAACCCTTGGACAAATGTTTCATTTTGTATTATTTAAAATTTGATAGCTGAGATATTGGCACTGGAAAATGTAAAAATGTTTGGAAAAGAACTAAAAAAAATATAATTTTCTTTTCTTTCTAAAACATTCAAAAATTAATAAATAAAGATTCTACAAAAATTGAATTTTAGTTAAAATAATAATTAAAAAATCAGCAAAACCTATTTTTTCTGAATAGTCCTCGTCAACACAAATCGATAAGAAAATTCCTTGAAAATTTGCAGATTTTCGAAGATTTACGTATCATTTTTGTATGAACAGCTGCCAAAATTATATGGAGACTTGTATGGGTGAACCAATATCACATAAAGGCTTCTTGAGTCATAGGCAAGGCCCCAACAAAGTCTGACCCACAAAATAAATACAAAAAAAAAAACAAAAATTGTCGAAATTACCCTATTTTGTAGAGAATTGCTCTGTAGAATGTCACAAATTGACTCTTCATTGTATTTTTATCATTTGTAGGAAATTTTGTCCATTGATCCATTATGTCCAAATAAGTCATTTTGCATCTTTAGTTTCTTAAAAAAAAGCCTCCATACAAATTTGGGGGCAGTCCATAGTCCAACAATCGAAAATCTGTAACCCAAGATGGCATTTTTTAATTGATTTGGTATCTTCAGCAAAATTGTAGGTTACACTCTTTAAAAAATACATTTTTTTAAATGAGGCCGCTGCAAATATTTTTTTAAAGTTTATGTTGTAAATTGGTTCAAAAATCAGAGGGCAACAATTTTTTTTTTCATAAAACTGTAAAATTTCAATGGAAATTGAAGTTTAAGTAACTCTAAGGCTCTAAAATGCCTCTTTCTGCATTGACAATCATATTTAGCTTTTTTGGGATCGTTTAAAAATATTTTGAACTTTTATGAAATTCCAATATTCAGCACCGCAAAATCATTTTTTTCTTTCAAAAATTAAATTTTCAACAATATTTAGAAATTTTGGAAACTTATGATTGAAAACAACTGCACAGGTGTATAATGCAATATAAAATGCTTTTTTCATTGAAATGTTAAAACCGTGGCTTGTAATTTCATTTTTTTACTTTTTATTTATTTATGAGATTAAGGCATTTTGAAATTGAATAATTCAACAAAATTGTATTTTTTAGTTAAAAAAATAGAGTTCAACCTTGTTCATCTTTGGAAAAATGTAATCGAAAAACCGAAAAAATTCTACAATTTGCTTTTGACATTGTTGACCCGGCCTTTGATTTGTGAGATATGCCCATAAATAGAATGGAAATGACCAAATATGAGTTTTTTACGTTCTACCCAACATTGAAAGTCTTATCAAATGCTTCCAACATAAAAACGGTTAATTCAGGGTCAATGGAGTAGAACATAAAAAACATTTTTTTTTGTTATTTTCATTTTCAGCAGCCAAAGATCGGAACAACAATGTCCAAAATAAATTAATCAAATTGTGGAAAGTTTTCTATTTTGTTTTCGAATATATTTTTCTCAAGTATCGACAAGAATGGAAACTATGTTTAAAAAAAACAATGTAGTTGAAAAATTTATTAAAAATAACTTCTTTGCACATAGAAAAAGGACCGCCTAATAACTGGTATATCAGGGTCCCTGGACCTAAGTAATGACACCTCAAGAGGACGATCTATGGAATGTTATCATTTACATTAAAAACTTGTTAACATTAGTTTACTAAAAACTGCCATTGATTTTGCTTTGTGTTTCCCTAAGGAACCGGGAAAGATTTGCTTTTAATTTACATATTTACCCTTAATTTAAAGGTTTTTTTACTGAATCAGTATCAGTCAACTTCCTTCTTGAAGGTTTTGTAAGATAAAAAAAAACTTTTCAAAAAAAAATATACCTGTTTAGTGATCGTTTTGAATACTTTATCACTACCTGCCAACTCTTATAACTTCCTTTTTTAATCAAAATAGCAAGATTCTATTTTTTAAAAAATCAGCACACCTGCAAATGATTTCCACTGCAACGATAACCACCTAATAACCTTCAATGCATGATTTAACGTCAATTACGAACATAAAAAGTAATTCACCACGTCAAGCCATTTTTGACGTGCCCCGGCTTCACCCTCGATCAAACACCACATTCCACGATCCGTCAGCCCCCACCCCATTTATGGGCCCCTCGATTTCCCGCTGGGACCTCAGCGGAAAACAAGTGACTTATCCGGTCATAATTAAATCTAATCTTTCCCCTTGCCCACTTGGTGGCAAACCCAAGGGCTTTTCTCAGCTGACACCGCGATGATGGCTGAAGAAATAAACGCCAATATTCTGTCAATCGTGTCCCCGGACCAAGCCCCGGCTTCAATTACCGGGTCCGAGACCTGTGCAGCAGGGTGTTTGGATGCTTGGGAGCGTTCAAATATTACGTTACACAATAATTTTACTATCGTCAAACAAAACTTGTTACGCGATGTCTGAACGACCCATTTGGCGTTGGCGTTAGAACCCTCCGATGACGTCGCCTTGAAGTTAGGTGCATAATGCACCCACTAAGATCACCGACGGTTGCGGTTCCGTCGTGGACCATTAAATCATTCCGCCTGCCTTTGGAGCACAGTCACAGATTCAGTTGTGTGCAGCAAAGGAATTGCTTTGTCAACAGATTTTATGATGAAAATATTTGACTTTTGATCACCCGCGAGAAGCGAGATTAGGATCGGATTCGGAGTCAAGTCAACTGCAGCAGTGCAGTTCCAGCAGCAGTGGGTAGTGTTAAGTTGGTTCTGAAGCTTATAAGCACTACCGACTGCTGCTGGCTAGCTCAGTTTGGGGTAAGACGTTAACGATTTAGAGAGATGAATGTTTAGCGACGGAGATATTAATTTATCATCAGCACACGCCGTTGCGAGTTCAAAGAACAGAACAGTGATGGTCATAATTGAAAAAAATAATTAAAATTCGAATTATAAAAAATGCTATAAAAAAATAACAAACAAATGAAATTGTTGCCTAAAATTTGTGAAATATAATTTCAATCATGTTTATAAGAAATTATAAACTAAAAATTCAAAGAAAGCTAGAGCAAGAACTAGAGTTTCTTGTACTGAGCAATCTGTAACACACATTTTAGTATTTTGAAAACTACGGGAATTATCGATGTCATTTTGAATTCATCTCCTAAAGCACTGTTTATAGAATTATTTACATCAAAGTTTTACAATCAAATTATTGCATGATTGGGTCCATAAGTTCGACTATTTTGGAAAAATAAGACAAGTTTCTTGATTGCTGTGCTCCCATTTGAAATCAAAAACTTTTCATTTCTTCTTTACAATTTTAAAGCTAAGTCTTATTTAAATTTTATTGATTAGGGGGGATTAAAAAATCGTTAATTGTAAAATCCTAAATAAATGAATTATATATCTAGCAAGAATTCAATCAAATATTATTTTCAGTGTTCAGTACTGATATTCAAAAACTTAATGCTAAATTAAATAAAATATTTTGGCAAATCGTTTATAGAATGATGAACCTTTTTTTTACTTTCCAACGTTGGAATCAAAAACTGAAAATAATTATCATTGATTGAAGCAAAAAAAAAAACAGAAAACAATTATTTAAACTTGATTAGTTGTCATTTTTACCCAAACAAACCAAACTTATTTAGAAAAATACTGAGGTGATTTAAAAAAAAACAAATATTTGGATATAATTATCTAAAATATAAGAAGGTTTTCAAAGGTTACAATTGTTGTATTCGTTATACTTTTCAAGCCATTTTGAGTTGTTTTATTTTATATTTTCAACTGTAATAATTTATAAATTCAGGATTTATTCTCACTTAATTGTAAAAAAAAATCAATAACACCGCAATATATATCAGGTTTCTGTCAAAGTGTCAATGTTTTTTTAATAGTATGATTATTGTGGAAATTGAGTTGAGCTGTCATAATTTTGAAATTAGTCTTGATGAAAACTAATTCGTCTATCACGGGAATTCCAGGGACATAATTCCCGAGATTTTTTATAACCGGCAATTCCAGAATCTCATACAAATTTAAGTCTGGAAACTTAGAATTGATTGTGAAAAATCATCAGTTAAATACTTAGTTATTAATAAGATTTTTTTTTTTTTTTTTCATTTGGCTAATATGAGCATTATTTTGGCTCATTAGGAAAACAAATTCCGGCGAATGAAATGTTATTTAGATTTTTGTCTACCCTCCATGTTAGCATTTTTTTTTTCAACTGAAGAAATCTTATAAAATTAAAAGTCGATTTTCACCATGAAAAAAATATTTTTTTGTGAAATGTTGTACATACTCTTATTACAGTGAAACCTCTTTCTAAGCGATGCGTTACGTTTTTCTTGTTTGTTGTTTTCTCTGGAACGACGCATTTTTTTCAATCTTTTAAAAGTGATTTGTAGGTTTTGATCAGATCTGCAAAACGCTTTTTAAAGCTTGCAATAATATTATATGGTTTAAGAGAAATCTACGAAAAAAGCGTAATGCCATCCCGTAAAAAGAGGTTTCTCTGTATAAATATTGGCAAATAATTCGAATCAAGAAAAACTTTTTAAAGGGCTTTCAACAATTTTAAATCTCAGGCTGAATTAAAAAAAATACAAATTTTATTGAAAAAACACAACACTTTTCAAAAAATAAAAATGCAAAAAACCTCGCAATTGTTTTTATTTTTTTTGACAAAGTTTTACTTTTAAAATTAATTATTAATCTGATGGACAAAGTCTAAAAGACAAAATTGGTATATTTTTTCTCAGCTTTTCGAAAATATTTTTTATACTTATTTTTCTCAAAAATATGCTTAAATTGTAAATACAAAATGCAATAACTAAAGAAAACTTTAACCGAAAATGTACCGAAAATAAATTATGTAAAAAGTAATTTTTAATTGTTAATTGTTAATTTAATTATGCATCTAAAATTGAGCTTCAAGCATTCATAGCACTGGTACCAGCGTTAGATGATGCCTTCCATAGTCCCCTGAAACATAAACAAAATCTCAAGAATCTAAAACAATATTTTGGGAATGCATCTGTGAAATGATTAATCGAGTTTATTTTTAATTTTTCTTTTTTTTTACAATACTCTGAATCATTTCTTTCAATTTTCCCAATACATCACATCGATCACAAAATTTCCTTCTCAATATTCAGATTTTTATATTTTCTAGACTGGCTCGTCATCCCGAGCATGGGTAAATAACAAGGGAAATGCGTAATAATACCTTTCTCTGGTATCAATACCAAATTTTGGTATTCCTGGACCCTTTAAAATTTGTCTTAAGGATTATGCAAGAGCAAAATGTGCTATCATACCAATTTAAGGTATTGTTTTGATATTGCAAAATTGCAGAATTTGTCAATGGTCGAACACCACCTATTGGTATTCTTTTGGTATTACAGTGTTTTAACAAATTCCTCTGAAACTATGGGAAAATTTTGACCACTTTTGACAAAATAATTAATTTTGCGCTATAATGATGTCTCAAAGCAAATGCTTTCATTGAAAACAGGAAATTTCAAACTTGATTTTAAACATTTTTGATATACCCCCTAAAGAAATGACTTGACATTGTGGAAAAATTTCTAAGTCAGGATGCCACATTTTGGTATTATTTTGGTATTGAAAGGTTTCATCAAATTCCTCTGAAACTATGGGATTTTTTTTATAAATTTTGATGAGATAATTAATTTTGCGCTAAAATGACTTGAAACCCAAAAATGTTAAAGCTGATTTTCAATTTTTTTTATATACTCACTAAGATTTTTTTTAAAACGTTGAAATTTCTCTAAGTTGGGATAACCAAATACTTTGAAAAACGAGTTAATCGACAGATTATAGAATTTTGGTGAATTCAATCCAGTTTCATTTTAATAACACTTATTTCTCAATCTTGTTATTTTTTAGAATCTTTAAGAACTTCAAGCACAGGCCGTTCATCAATGACAAATGCATTCAATGTGGTGAAGAATATCACTAAGAACAACATGGAATCATCAGGTGAGTAGATTTGGCTGTTGCATATGGATCATTTCCGTTTTTTCACTAACTGCAACTGTTGCACTAAAAATGGTATGAAAATACCAAATTTAGGTATTTCTTGTGCAAATACCAGCGACCAAAATGTGCTCTTGGTTGCCCAGTAATAGATGGTAAAATACCATGAAATCATACCAAAATCATGTATTTGGAAGACCATAGGAATACCAAAATCTGATTTTCCAAGGGCGCGGGAATACCTAAAAATTAAACCATGGCAATACCAAGTTTTGGTATTCAAGCAATGTTCAAAAATCCAGAAGACCTCAACTTGGTATTGAAATGGTTTTATTTTGAGTTATTATTTTACCCTTGGAATAACATGGTTTGGTATTGTTGTGCCCTTCCACATACTAGACTTTGGTATGATTTCATGGTATTTTACCATCTATTACTGGGCAACCAAGGTCACATTTTGGTCCCTGTTATTTGCCCAAGTAATACCAAAATTTGGTATTCCCGTGTTATTTACCCCTGCTCGGGATTATATGAAAAATTAAAACAAAGTTTTTTTTTTGCGCCTTTTTGTACACAAAACAACACCCTCAAATTTGAAACCGATTGGTGCCGGTTGACGTAAAATAGCTCCATACTTTTTTGGGAATGTTTTAGAGAATTTTCTCTATTGAAACGCTATTGTGTTAGTTTGAAAGATTTAGTGGAAACTCAAAAATCAAAATGGAAAAAGAAGGTTTTTCCATACATATTCCCATACAAAATTGAAATGCAATGCGCAAAGTGTGGAAGCAACCAATTGCTCTCAAATTTATGAGAAGCCTAAAAGCAACCGAAAATAACAAGTTTTGAAAAATCGAACATCTCGAGCCACTCAAATAAAATTCTAGATTTAGACTCATTTTGTCTTTTGATTTATTAGTTTGGTGGGATTAGGGAGATAAAAACTTGATCTTTAATTTTGCATTCATGGATTTTTTGCTAAATTTTGATAGAAGGGAAACTGTAAAAACGCTTTAAACTTTTGTGATATTGTTTAATTATTTTGAAAATTAAATTGATAATACTAACAGTGACTTATTATATTTAATTTAACTTAACTTCCATAGTATCATTGATTTTTCTTTTTTGTGTTTGATTTTTATTTTTGTTCACCACTAACTTAATTCGTCCTGCCTGCTTCTGGCAGCCTTTTGGCATGAAAAGTGCCGCTAGCGGAAACATGACATCAAACGGAATCCGAGCCGGACGACATCAGGGCTTAGACTAGCCTCGATTAGTGGCAATATGCTTTCATACACCTCGGCAGCTCTAGAGCCAGCCAGACTATTTAGAAACGAAGTTGCTGGCTGATCAAAATCGAACGAAACGGTAGCCAGCAACAAAGCAGCGGGGAACATTGCCTTGATTTATGTGGTTTATGTCAAGAATTTTGACAATTGCAGGAGTTCTTTGAAGTTAATTAATTTCTTGAGTTTTCTGAGATCTGCGGCAGCTCATTAGTGTCCAGGGGGCATGATCGACGCGAAAGGTCAGTCCCACCGAAGGGTTAGTCGTCTGGGTTTAAGCAGCTGAGCAGTGTGCTGCACTGCAATTGCATAAAAGTGCATGCCTTTGAAATAGTTTTAGGTTATGTTGTAACCGTTCGGAACCTCACTCGTGAAGGTTACCGCGATTTACGCGATTTGTTTTCCGTTTAATGTAAAAGTTGGGAAGTGTTCGCGTGTCAAGTGTTTTGTCTCCGGTAAACGACCCAGCAAGTGGCGTCCACCAAGAACGCAGCCAGCAGAAGCTTCCGAAACCGACCACCAGAGGACCTCGTCGGCAGTGGGTGGTAGAGAGGTGACATGACGGTAGGTTGGAAGGTCAGGGAAAAGGCGCGGAAAGAGGAGGGGAAAGACGAAGACCGTCAACCGCCAAGGACTCCTCAAGACTCGTCCAATTGCCCGGAAAGAGTCATAGCGAACAGTTGGACCGCTACAAATCCACTGTTTCGCCAAGAAGTGTCAGTGCACGGCCACGGCCGTGAGTGATAGTGCCAGCGGGAACCAGGAGTGTTTGAGACCGCTGAAGGACATCAGGACCCCTCGTACCTCACGTTAAGTGCCAGTTCGGCACCGCCTCGCAACAACCGTGTCGAGGACACCAACCGGGGACTCGCCGCAACCATCGAGTCACCCCCAGAATCCAGTCCACAGCCGGACGTCTACCCGCGTCGTACCTGCGCCTCATCCGGGTATTCCGGACACCCTCGATGGTACTTCCGAAGGTCGTAGGACGCAACCAACCACGACAGAGGACAGGACGACAAGAACCGGTATGAGTGGGACCCTTGTACGACCGCAACCGGTCGAGTACGCCGCGAAGACCACAACCAGGAGGCTGCGCCGTGATTCGGCGAGTGCCAGAACAACAATGAGCGGTTGCGCCGCGTAGCGGCGAGTAGCTGAAGCAACAGGAGAGGAGGAAGCGACGTCACCGGAAGCAGTGTCGGAGTACGGGGCCCCGAGAAGAAGGAAGAGCAGAGAGAAGGTCAGATAGCTTTAAGAAAGTGGGAGGAAATAGAGAAGAGTTCGATCGAAGTTGTGGAGTTTTCACTGGATTCCGACGCATTTCCCAGCTTACCGCGATTCAGGACCGCAAGCATGCCGACCCTGAGGCTACATGAGGGAGTCTCGATAGCGCTCATGAGCCGGTGGTAACCCGACAGTTACACTTTGGCGCCCAACAAAAATTAGACTTGTAGTCTGTTTTCAAGGGTTAAGCTTGGGGAAAAATTGCTTGAAGGAACCAGTTATCGCAGGCGTCTCTGGGAAAACATCCCGCCAGCTTGAATGAATTTCCGCACTTGTGTGATGGATAATTTTGACTTTACACGCTGCGATTGAACGATTTCGTTCGTCCATTGAGGGGTTCTGACGTCCAAATTTGTATGAAAAGGGCAATTGACAAAAGAAGGTCGGAGTTGACCATTAATGAGTTCATTGATTGAGTTTGTATGGAGCAATCACTTCACCTGTGTATGAATTGCGTTATCTTTCAGCGTTGGTCAAATAAAACACCCAGCAAACTAGTCATTTACTTCAAGAATAAACCTAAAACTATAACAATACTAGAGATTTTTTCAATTTACAGTTATTTTCTGCATATTTAGGATGCATGAACAAATTTATAGGTTTTTCTAATCAATTTCTCACTTGAGAATGTGCAAATCTAGTAATTTAACAAATTTTATCGCGCTTTCACAACTACCTAGGATTTTACAATTACGATTTAGTCGTTAAAACAAGGCGGAATGCCCTAACTAGAATAACAAATTGATTTTCAGTTTAAAATCTGCTTCCGTACTTAGTTCTTTTTAAATTTTATAAAATTACAATTCAAATAACGCGACACGTGATTCTGTTGTTAGTACACGTTGATCGTAGAACACCGAACTGGTTGCATGCTGTTCAGCGGATGTTCCAGGTTCATCAGTGAAGACTTCAGCTGGATTTAGTACAGAGCAGAGCTGAAATGAGAAGATTGAGAACAAAATTGAAAAATGTATCATTGTGATAGTGTATTTCGAGCACGTGAAAGCTAAATTTTTACAATTTTTAATGTGTATTGGTGAACATTTGGTGCGACTAATGGAAATACAAGAATAGTTTGAAATGTTTCAATAATTTATACCCAAATCCCTGAGAACTAATTTAGTACATCCCAGTACTAGCATGAAAGATGATGAAATCAAGAACATATTGAATTTTAACCTGAACTACTGAGCAAGAATACGTACTAGAATACCAAAGAGGTTAGAATATTTTGAAATTAGTCGCAAGTTAGAAAGAAGTGTGAGCTGAGTTCCACATCACAAGCTTTTGTTTGAGTTGTGGAGACTTGTAGGAGTTTTATCAAGGAACAATTTTTACAGAAATTCTGATTCTTTTAGTTAAGAATTCCTAGATATTTCAACAAATTGGTTCAAATTGGTAAAAGGAGTTCAGCAGAAGGCTGATAAGGAAGTAGTAGGAGTTTGTTTACTTCTCTCACTTAGTGAGATGGAGAAGCTTGGTTGTTCGTAAGGCAGAGCAATCATGATACTTGGCAAAATAGTAAGTCCTGGAAATTGTTTAAATGTTTGGTCCGTTTCCTGTTTGTGTACGTTTGTTTGATTCGTGAGGTCTGTTGAAGTTAATAAGTTATTTTTCGTCAGAATCTCAGTGTAATCAGGACAGTTTGTTACAAACAGTGAAATCTGGACAGCATAAATTTTGAACCAGTATCTAGGAGTTTAGTAGGAGTTTAGTAGGAGGTTTTTAGTAACAAGTAGTTACGAAATTGGAAGGTGACTTACCTGATGGTGAGTTAAAGAAGTTGAAGGAGCGCGCGTTGTTGGAGTAAGGTGCGATGTTATCGGCCTAATAGTTTCCTGTAATGGAAAAATTTGGAGTGAGTGATCGGCAGCTAGTTAGTGAAGGAGATCTGGTACGATTGGCGAATAGTTACCTCTGTAAACAATTCTTTTAGAGTGCTACGTCGTCCAATACTGTACATTACAGCTCCATGCTAACGTAGTTGGGTGCATCCAGGACTCCGGGTCAAAACTGCAGCAGGCAGGACCCAATTTTATGCCCAGAGTTGGCAAATGTTGTTAAAGTTGAAGTTCCGGAACAAAAAAAAGTTGATGTTTGTTAGAAGTTTACGCAACGAGGATTGCAAAAATCGAGTCTGGTCTCAGGTATCCGTAGAGATGGTGAGCCAGTTCTCAAAATTGAGCACGTACTGTAAGCCAGCTGCATACATGGTTGTAAAAGTTCTTCAAACCGTGTATTGCGCTAGAGTTGGTGAATCAGTCGTGAAGGTGGCAGGTGTTTAGTACCTGTGAAGTAGTAGAATGGCTTAATGAGCTGAAAGGTGAGAAGACGTTGGCAGATATTGGAATGTGGTAGTAGTTTTCGTTTAAAGCATCGTCTGAGAACTCTATTACTCATTCTCAATTATCGCTAAGCCACGTTAGTGTTGGTGTTGACATGTGAATTGTGTCATTGTAGGAGTTTGCAAATGCGACTTTACTGTTGCTGATTTGTATGAGTGAAAATGAATGAATCAAAGAATGTACTTTTGGAATGTGACAAGAATGTAACAATGAATGAATGAATAGTAAATAAGTGAAACGAATGTAAGAAAAGAATGAATGAAATGAATGAGTAGAATACTTGTGACAGCAGTTTTGCATGTTTATGTTGCTTGATTCTTAGGTAGAACTATTCACACCACTGTTAATAAGTCTTTAGTGATGTGTTTAGGAAACTGAGGTATCGAGTGGCAGAAATATGTAAAACTGGCTGATAATGAGAATTTTACGACCTTGATTTGGGTCAACTAAAGACATATTGTCTAACATAATAAACTGTAATCAGATAATTCACCGTAAAAAAAAGCACAATAGAACTCACAATACCTGATAGGAAGATAATTCACACTACTCACCTTGAACCGCATAATAATTTTCCTCATAACATTTAACTTTACCAGAGAAAGAACAACTCCAAAAATCCCAGGAAGGACACTTTAGAGCTAAACTCCGCATTGAATTTTATGGCCATTGATTTTCTGCGTTGAGAAAACAACAAATTTTAATTAGTAAAGGCCTTTAAAGTGTCCAAAACCTGAAATTTTCAGAATTGAACTTCAATTGGAAAGCACCACGTTTGTTCCACAATAACACAATATCGTTTGACAGCCGATGTCAGATACGCACGTACACAGATGAAATGACAGTAGAAAAGAAGTACTAGAGTGCTTAAAACAACTCTGACAACGATGAAATGTTTCATGCACAATCCGCGAATGACTCTGTTTTTGTAAATAGGCATGCTCCGGAGTTCGTAGTTTTTGTTTTTTTAAATTATTTATTTGCATGATTTAATTTTAATTTGTTATTTGTGCATGAGTAGCTTTGTTATTTATTTATTTATTTATTAGTTTGTCTTGTAAATAGTAGTTTGTTGAATTTTAGTTTGTTCCTTTTTGGATTTTGGTGAGATTTGTGACAGTATAAATCAATGAGTTTATCGCTGGAGGCTGGAGTTGAAATATACGTTGATGGCCAGTACACAGGTTCGTCCTGCTAAACAGCGCGGAGAAGGATTTCCTTCGTTGATGCCTTATGACCCCGATAACTCAGATCACAATACTGTCCAAATTTCGCATGTTTTTCATAGAATATTGGCTGTCGGAATCAAGAAATGGGGTGTGAAATATTTCATGAGCTACAGTGTGACGCTGATTATCAGTCCTGTAGATATTATTTTGAGTTTGGAAGGTTCAGCTAGGCCGCTTTGACGTGGTTTCAACATGCAATTTTTTCTAAAAAAATATTTGTTGTGTAAAAAAAAAAATCCTTGCATACAAGTATTTTTTTTACCCGAGCTGGGGGAGAGTGTAACCGTTCGGAACCTCACTCGTGAAGGTTACCGCGATTTACGCGATTTGTTTTCCGTTTAATGTAAAAGTTGGGAAGTGTTCGCGTGTCAAGTGTTTTGTCTCCGGTAAACGACCCAGCAAGTGACGTCCACCAAGAACGCAGCCAGCAGAAGCTTCCGAAACCGACCACCAGAGGACCTCGTCGGCAGTGGGCGGTAGAGAGGTGACATGACGGTAGGTTGGAAGGTCAGGGAAAAGGCGCGGAAAGAGGAGGGGAAAGACGAAGACCGTCAACCGCCAAGGACTCCTCAAGACTCGTCCAATTGCCCGGAAAGAGTCATAGCGAACAGTTGGACCGCTACAAATCCACTGTTTCGCCAAGAAGTGTCAGTGCACGGCCACGGCCGTGAGTGATAGTGCCAGCGGGAACCAGGAGTGTTTGAGACCGCTGAAGGACATCAGGACCCCTCGTACCTCACGTTAAGTGCCAGTTCGGCACCGCCTCGCAACAACCGTGTCGAGGACACCAACCGGGGACTCGCCGCAACCATCGAGTCACCCCCAGAATCCAGTCCACAGCCGGACGTCTACCCGCGTCGTACCTGCGCCTCATCCGGGTATTCCGGACACCCTCGATGGTACTTCCGAAGGTCGTAGGACGCAACCAACCACGACAGAGGACAGGACGACAAGAACCGGTATGAGTGGGACCCTTGTACGACCGCAACCGGTCGAGTACGCCGCGAAGACCACAACCAGGAGGCTGCGCCGTGATTCGGCGAGTGCCAGAACAACAATGAGCGGTTGCGCCGCGTAGCGGCGAGTAGCTGAAGCAACAGGAGAGGAGGAAGCGACGTCACCGGAAGCAGTGTCGGAGTACGGGGCCCCGAGAAGAAGGAAGAGCAGAGAGAAGGTCAGATAGCTTTAAGAAAGTGGGAGGAAATAGAGAAGAGTTCGATCGAAGTTGTGGAGTTTTCACTGGATTCCGACGCATTTCCCAGCTTACCGCGATTCAGGACCGCAAGCATGCCGACCCTGAGGCTACATGAGGGAGTCTCGATAGCGCTCATGAGCCGGTGGTAACCCGACAGTTACAATGTAAAGGGTTCCCCCAATCGGCATGATTTCGATTACGCCACTTTGAAAAAGACGACGGTTTTCACTTTCCAATGACACGACTTCTTTTCAAGCCAGCAAGGAAGCTGTGGGAGTCCCGAAAACAAAAACGTAACAGAAATCGATTTCTTAATGCAATCAAAATCGTGCAACAGTTCGCCAACCCCCCTGAAGTCAGTGCTGTCTGTCTTCAGGACTGCTGCTGCTGCTATTACACCATCCCACCACACAGTTGGATTGGAATAATTTAACTCGCCCCGCGAGTATGATAAAAATATTAAAATCACGATTAATATCAACGAACCCGAGCGACTCGAGGGCTAAATGAAATCATTTGGAATTGCTAATCGATGCAATGAGAAGTCAGGAGAGAAAAAAGTGCACTTCTCATTTGCTATTCGCCCGGTGGCCACTTCCAGACAACGACATTCCCCACAACCCCTCAAGACTTCCAGATTCGATGGTCGGACAATGAAAGCACAGTCTGGTTGGCTGGCAGCAAAAAAAAGAACAAATTTTATTTCGATTTCCATTCAGCTTCAATCGGTCGAGATTGTGCGACGGCGATCTCGGTCGAGCAATCGGTGGGTGTCTCGGAACTAGTAGCAGCTACTAACTCTGTATGCTCTTTCTTCTAGACTTGGGCAGACGGAATCCCATTCCCCCGGGTTGATCCTTTCGTGAGCTAGATGGGAACCTCTTCGGGACTGGAATTTTATGGACAGTATGGGAATTAAGAGAATAAATCTCCATGAATTTTTATAAAATTTGCTATTTTTATAACTCAATAATACTTTTTCCTTCTAGATAGTTCTATACGTTTTCACAATTTTAATGTAATTTTTTTATTCGGATAAATTTTTTTCCATGCATTCCCTTTGTCAAAAGAAGTAATTTTGCGTCATTAGTTTCACCACACAAGACACAAATGAGTGTGTAAATTTATGAAATTATGTACCTTGAGATGGGATTTTCTGATCGATTTGGTGTTTTCGGCTATGTTGTATGTTGATAAGAACTAAACTAAAAAAAAGATATAAATAACTGCCAATCATCATTTAAATATTTTTTTAAATGTCTGATTCTAAAATGCACGAGTCACAAGTCATTCAATTTGCTGAACTTTTTGAAAAATAAAAAGCATTCAAAGGCACACGATTGAGTTTTAGGGGTTAACAATTCGAAAAACTTGTCAAAAATTATCAAAAACATCACAAAAAAAATCTTGTTTGTGAAATTCTGATAACTCGTGAAGCATACATAAAAACCCCTTATTTTTAATTACTAATTGATTTTTGATTTTGTAAGCCCTTTAACTTTGTAGAACATTGTCACACTCTAAAAAATAACCCTGAAATGTTACAAAATACACAAAATTTTAAAACGAAAATTTTGTTTTAAATGAAAAAATATTCTGGGTTTTTTTCAGATTCGAAAAGTACATTAAATTTCCCATTAAAATGAAATGTCTCAAGATTTTTGATAGTTGAGTAATGGGAAATTGCTGCGATTTTAAAACTTTTTAAAAGATGTTTTGATTTCTTTTTATGAAAAATACGTTTTCCGGAATTTTGAGTATGCCACCAAATCGAGTGTCCAATTTGACACAAAAAAACACTTTGACACCAAAATTCCATTTCTTTGCGGTTTCAAGTTCACAGAAAAACGTGTCTCAGTAAAAATTCAGAAAAATGAAATGGGTCGTTCCACCCCACCGATCTGAGATATCGAAAAATGGACCTTGGATTCGTGATCAGGGGCCAAAATTACCCCTTAGAGCAAAGTTTCACAAAAATTGAAGAGGGTTGGCGAATGATGACCCTGATACTTTTCAAGAATTCATTTATTTTATTCATGAAATCGTGAATAAAATTTCATAAATTTATGGATTTTATTCATGGATTAAACTATTTCACGAATATTCATGAATTTTGGTCCATGGAATCAAGAATAACACCATTCATGATTTTATGACTGATTTCCATGATGTCATGACTATACTTCATGAATTCATGAAAAATATTCATGATTTTACGATTTTTTATGCATGCAGATAATACGGATTCTTAGATGTGTTTTACAGTAGCATAATTGTAATGAAGCCTTAAAGAAAACTTTGGTAACATCTTGCCTTAAAAACTTTGATAACTTGGGACAAGAGACATCAACTTTTTACAAAATGTATAATGGCCTTATTCCATTTTTAAGCATTTATGACTAAATCAAAAAAATAACAAAGCATCTTTTGGGGTATTAAGACCATACAAAATTATGATTTCTATTCTTTTTTTTTTTTTTCAATAAATCAAGTTTCCAAAATCATTACATTTAAATAAGTTTTTACAGGACAAAACTCTGAACTTTATAGCAATCGAAAAGTTTGGACATAAGTTGAATTTGGGAAAAAAATATGAATAGAAATTTACCCTACAAGAATTGTTCACTAATAAATGTGGGTTTTGTTTTTTTGTAAAATACATCTTTTCATAATAAAAGCCATTTTAAGCCAATTTTAAATTATGAATATTTTTAAAAAAGTTTTTGTCACTGTGAATTTTAGAAAAATGTATTGACTTAGAATACTCTCTAAAAAAATATTTTTTGATAGGATTATTTTTAAATCATTTTTTGAGAAATTTCCATTCCCTAAACAAATATTAGTTTTTGTAATAAATTAAACTAAAACTATTGTGAGTTATTTCATTTTTTTAAACATGAGCAATTTTTCAATAAAAAGGCTATCTCTCAAATCTTTTTTTATTCCAAAAACAACATATTCTTGATCGTTTTTATATTTTTTCGTGTTTTGCAACTTTTTCAAACATAAGCATTTGTTTCAAAAAAGTTCGTTTTTAATTTTATTTCTGAAAACCAATTCTTGACTGCCATAATGTTTTTTGTAATTTTTCCTATTCTTTCAAATATGAGGGGATCTTTTTAATATTTTGCATGTTTTTATTTTATTTATAGAAAAAATAATGTTTGGAATACTTAAGTAACTTTTTCATCCCTTCAAATATATAAAGTTCCAAAAAATCTTAAATATCATTAGAAATCCAAATACAGCAATTCCATTTGAAAAAAGCAAAAAAACGAAACGAAACTATTGGCACTACGCCCCCCGGGGCATGGCCTTCCTCTAACGTGGGATTTCTGCTCCAGCGCCTCTGACGAGACAGGAGAAACCGGGACCGACGTTTTACTTCACCATCCGATAGAAGCTCAGTGGATAAGGCGGGAATCGAACCCGCGTCTCATAGCATCATCGGGATCGGCAGCCGAAGCCGCTACCCCTGCGCCACGAGACCATAAACCGGAAAAAAAGTTCTCCGATCGGGCTCAATTTTGTTCTGGAAGTTCCCAGGTCAAAATAACTAGACCCGTATTGTTTGGATTGGCCATTAGGGTGACCGACACCGTGCTAGGGTGGAAAATGATAATTTTCCTTATTTATATAAAAAACCACACACCATTGCATCCGATTGTTAACTTGGTTTTCCAAGGACAAATTGTTTGATGTCCGAAAAATCTAGCCTAACCTTTGAAAATGTGGTATGTAGCACTAAAATTCCATTTTGACGGTGTCTTCAAACTAAAGAATTAATTTAAACCTAAAAGTTTAGAGAATATTTTACCTGATTTGTCTTAAAATAGATAAATTTTTTATTTCCCAGTCCCGCAAGGGCCAATCCGCTCCGAAATCATTACGATAAAGAGCACTTCGATTGAATTAAACGGAGCAAATGCTTTTCGGTCTGGGCAGCATTTCACTGCACTCCAGCACCATCATCCCACAGTAATAGAGTGTTGCAACACACTGTGGAACTGGCCACATGCACTCCAATCCGAGGAACGCGCGGCGAAATCCGACCGAATCGAAATCGAAAATGCAAAATCACTGCAAATGGGGGGAATTGCCGGAATCCCGTGGACTGAGACTTACGTCACTGCTCGAGTGCAACCTGCAGCAGCTGGCATCACTGCCGCAATCAGAGCGAGAGTTGTTCTTCGTGGAAATTGTCACCATTTTCCCCTTCGCGTTCTCCTCCTCCGCCCGATGAAAGTGAGCTTCGTGAGTGATCCTCTTCGATTCCGGGTTACATCATTGCTGGGATTTGGGTGGAAGGGTCGTAATTTGAACAAATTCGTTAAGGAAAAACCAACTTAAAGGGAATGACCGGAATTAAGTCCATTTACCCTATAATGGGTACGTCGAGGTTTCAGATTACAAGAATTGGATTAAGGACGGTTGCGGGACAGCAGCACAGGGAAAGGCGGCCAGACCAGAAATGGAAAACGCATTAACATAAGTAAACCTGATGCTCGGCGGTTGGTCGGTCGTGGCCACCCACACTGTCCCTTTTTAGCGGATTTTTTTTCTACGGGTCGGACGTTCCACGAGGGTAAGCATTTCGCATTAATGGTTACGGAAATGACAATTTTTCTTTGTTTTTTAGCAAGATTCAGAAAAATGTTTTGGTTTATTATAAAAATTTATTATAAATTGATCATAACGCTAAAAAAACCGGTAACCCTTATTCCAATGCACGATTTGCATATTAAAAGCCTTCTGAACAAGCACCACGTCATGAATTAGTCACCGCATTCCGCGTATCAGATCAAACAATCCTACAGCACTACCGGTAGCAGCAGCCACCGTAATCAATTTGCACCTTTGTTGTCACCAACAACTTAACGAGTTAATATTAATAGCCCAAGATTGCATAATTCGCGTCAATTGCGTGCCTTCGCAACCGGCCAAACCCGACGTGGCACGAATGTCCTCCAATTAATACCCTAATCCGACAATGGACCTGAACCCCCTGGTTCTGCTGCATTTGTAATCGCACTCAATAAGGCAGTTCCACGAGCACGAAACTGTCACCGCAATCGGCTTGCACCAGAGGACTCTGCTGTTTAAGGTGCCACTTCAACGCTGATCCGCAGAAGCCCGTTGAGACCCTTAAATATTTCCTTAATCTCGGAGAGACCTCGGACTCAGGTGTCACCGGGCGGTGTACTTGCGCGACACATGTCACCTCGACACAGGGTTAGGTGGCCCCGATAAATAATTTACACACGCGCAGTTGTCGAGGAAAGCTGGCAGCACTGCAGTGACACAGATGTCAGAAATTGATGAAATTTTCAAATTTTGTTTAAAAGGGAAAAAAATCAACTTTTTTTCACGGTGCAATGTCAACCGCATGCGATATTGCACAAAATCACTTGAAGCTGCGAGGGTCGGGTGAAGGGGTCATATGCAAAAGCCGCAACAAGATTAGATCGAGCTTTCGATAAAAGCACCCCCTGGAGGCGCTTTTGAAAGCCCGTGCGCCACTATGATTAATCGTTTGCTTAGCCGGCCGGGGTTCTGGGACACACGCCATTCCTCTTTTTTCAGGGGTGAGATATTGGCGATTGGTGTGTGGGTGAGGTGAGTGCATTTTGAATGATTTATATCCGGACGCGTGAGTGAAGGTGGCGTTTAGGAAATCTTGCACGACCGAAAGGATTGACAGGGATTGACGGAACTGGGACAGTTTGAGAATTTGGGTGGAGTTTGGCAGGATTTAAACAGTTGAGTTGGATTTGATTGGATTGACTCTGAATTGAATCTGAATTGAATCTGAATTGAATCTAAATTGAATCTGAATTGAATCTGAATTGAATCTGAATTGAATCTGAATTGAATCTGAATTGAATCTGAATTGAATCTGAATTGAATCTGAATTGAATCTGAATTGAATCTGAATTGAATCTGAATTGAATCTGAATTGAATCTGAATTGAATCTGAATAGAATTGAATTGGGATTGGGATTGGGATTGGGATTGGGATTGGGATTGGGATTGGGATTGGGATTGGGATTGGGATTGGGATTGGGATTGGGATTGGGATTGGGATTGGGATTGGGATTGGGATTGGGATTGGGATTGGGATTGGGATTGGGATTGGGATTGGGATTGGGATTGGGATTGGGATTGGGATTGGGATTGGGATTGGGATTGGGATTGGGATTGGGATTGGGATTGGGATTGGGATTGGGATTGGGATTGGGATTGGGATTGGGATTGGGATTGGGATTGGGATTGGGATTGGGATTGGGATTGGGATTGGGATTGGGATTGGGATTGGGATTGGGATTGGGATTGGGATTGGGATTGGGATTGGGATTGGGATTGGGATTGGGATTGGGATTGGGATTGGGATTGGGATTGGGATTGGATAATTGTGTATTTTTTCCGTTTTTTAGATAATTATCTGAAAAACAATCAAAAAAAATCCATAAAGAGCTCGAGTATTTTATGGCGAGCTTTGTGTAGAGCTACTCTTTCAAAAAGCTCAATTACATAATTCTCCGACGAAAATTTACTGCCCTGCCTCAAGAAAGCCCCAAATTACGCTGTCACTGCAACAGCGTAAAACACCCTCATAACACCTTTTGATTTCCGCTCCTAGCCCAGATTTTACCAGCAACGCTCTCCCCGTCAAAAGCCGGAACATATTTCACTTTTACTGCACCACGCCGTTGTAACATTAGCCTTCATTTCCATCACCCAACCTCTCCCCCCGAAAACACCTCGTCGTCGCACTCACTTTCAAATCCTGGCCAATGATTAATAGGCGCGATCAAGTAGAGCGCGGCAGAGAGATGCCAAGTCAAGTCAGCAAGCCCTTCCCTTGGCCACGCGGTTTAATTTATAGCGCAATTTTTACCTTTTTAATACCACCCTTAATGTCATGTTTTATCATTTGAATGCAAACTCTTGGAGAGCGGGGGAAGGTTGTGAAGGGCTCTGGGAACGCGTTCTACCCAGCTACTTAGGACCCTTAAAAAGTTAATGTAGTATGTAACAGCACACGTTGGAGATTTGGTAGTCTAGAGCTGTCAAAATTGGAGAAAATTAAACTTGACTTTGAGTCTTCAAACATGGAAGATTTTTGAAGATTTGAAGGTTTGAAGATTTGAAGATTTGAAGATTTGAAGATTTGAAGATTTTAAGATTTTAAGATTTTAAGATTTAAAGATTTGAAGATTTGAAGATTTGAAGATTTGAAGATTTGAAGATTTGAAGATTTGAAGATTTGAAAATTTAAAGATTTGAAGATTTGAAGATTTGAAGATTTGAAGGTTTGAAGATTTGAAGATTTGAAGATTTGAAGATTTGAAGATTTGAAGATTTGAAGATTTGAAGATTTGAAGATTTGAAGATTTGAAGATTTGAAGATTTGAAGATTTGAAGATTTGAAGATTTGAAGATTTGAAGATTTGAAGATTTGAAGATTTGAAGATTTGAAGATTTGAAGATTTGAAGATTTGAAGATTTGAAGATTTGAAGATTTGAAGATTTGAAGATTTGAAGATTTGAAGATTTGAAGATTTGAAGATTTGAAGATTTGAAGATTTGAAGATTTGAAGATTTAAAGATTTGAAGATTTGAAGATTTGAAGATTTGAAGATTTGAAGATTTGAAGATTTGAAGATTTGAAGATTTGTGGACTTGAAGATTGTAAGACTTTTACAAGCAGATATTTTCCCGGATTTTCCAAGCGCTTTAAGCATTGATAAATGTCTCACAATTTTATTGATCAGTCCAGTCTGAGCAAATCCATTTGCAGAAACAACGAGAAGAAAATTGCGCCAATTCATTCGGAAAGCCAAACATCATCATCATCGCGCCTACAAACCGGGAAGGAATCCAGTCTCAACAAGAATTGCGCCAACGAGAGTGTTAAAGTAAATTGAACCATAAACCATATCCTAACAACCCCAAACACACAGCAATAAAGTGAGTCTGCTGCGCCTAGCATAAAAATAAACTACTTTGAATGTTTGCTGCCAGTTCCTGCCAACTCCAACTCGCACAAGTCTGGAGTCTGGTTTGAAGTTCTGCTACCACCACAGCCTTGTTTTCGAATAGTTTTCCCACTTCTGCCGCACTCATTTCGATCTAGTTGGATATCGCTTTTTGTTTTTCAATTTGCAATAAATCCCAGTTATTGACAAAAATATGGCCAATAAAAGTGGATTCATGCCTGAGCGCTCGGTACCTCCAACCCTCAACCACACGAAGTTCATGACTTTTACACAGCCCAAGCCGGACGACCATCTGCTCGAGCTCAAAACTCGGAATCTCCCACCGCAGATCTTAATGACCTTCTGACACTGGTGCTCAAACCAACTCCCCTCCTCACCACTTTCACTCAAAAGCCGTGTCATTTCGTCCAAGGAGCAGAGCTTTATGAAAATGGTTCACCTCTCATAAAAGTGTTACAATTCAATTATTTCCGGACCCTAACCCATCACCTGGGCGTCCCTCGCACAATTTCTGCGTTAAAATGAAGGACATTATTTTTGAGCTCCGGAGAAAAAGGACCTACACCAACTCAAGGTTATTTGTGTGGCCATCATGGACAATAAAAAGTGCTTTTTCCTCACCAGAAAAAAAAGTTCACTTTGATTTTTACGAGCAGCGCATTCTTTTTCTCTCTCACAAACCATCTTTAAATTTTACGACCGGTACTTTCTTGCCGTTTTTTTTAAGCTTCTTCCAGAAAGCAAGCTTTTTTTATGGATGAAAACTTTCATTTTCCAAATTGATCCTAACGCGCGCTTCGCTTGGTTGCTGTGCGGGTTGTTCTACGGGCTGCGAAAAATGAGTGCTTTTAATGAATTATTTAGCAAAGGAATTTATTAGGCTGCTGCCGGTCTTCGGCTACCCCGTATTAGGGCTCTCCTCGGATGTGGCTGGGGTACTTCCGGCTTGGTGGATTTATTTCAAGGACGAAGAGAGATTTGCACCATTTTATGGTGGTAGTTTGGTTGGTTGAAGTAGAGATTTGCTGGTTTTAATTTAGTTTTTTTTTAAAGAAATTGTTCTAAAATTTATGATCATGTAAAGCAGCCTGACATCAAACAGCTCGTCAACGTCGTGCTAACTTGTCGCACGTGCATTTTGGGCCAAATTGAGATAAGAACGCCATTTTGTGCAGCTCACAATGCCTCACCTTTTGACCTTCACAGATCCTCACAATTCAATTTCAATCCTGAGATATTTAATAAAAACCAGGCCCGTGATACTGACGTAGCTTGCTGAAGCCGCCACCAAATGTTTGGTGGCGCTGTTTCGGGAATAAAATTTCAGAGGGTCACAAATCAAAATATAATAAATCTTATTTATTTTTTTTGGAAAAAAAAATCCTGTAGCTGCTCAGAATGATTCTTTTCATTAAAATAAATCAAAAATGCCGCCAACAACAATATATGTTTAGCATCAGGTTTCAGGCAAAGCTTCCCAGCAGGTGTCTTTTTCAAATCCTCTGAAATGTCTTCCGCAAATTCTTATTTGGCCAATGAACTTACAGATCATCATAATGTTAAGGGGTTACATACATGTAGAAAATCACAAAATTTTATATTACAGAGTATTTGTTGAATCCACTCAAAAGATGATTATCAATCACTCTTGAAAGTTTTATGAAGATTTTCATGATTAAACTGAGTAAGAGACGATTTAAGCTCAACATTTTGCCATGCGCAAAGCGGGCTGTCAAACTTTGTTGGCGTTTTTCTCTAAACCCCGAGTTGATTTACGGGTGCCACGATATCTCGAGATGGGATGGACCAAATTGGCTGAAATTTGAGGTGAAGACTCTCAAGATGTATCCCGTGTGCATGACGAAGCCCAATTTCTAAAATTTGCTTGTTAAAAAAATACAAAAATCAAAAACTTACGTTTTTTTATGAAAAACACTGAAATATTTTTATCTTTTTTTTAATAAACTTCTTGAAAATCTGGCTTCGTCATGCATACGGAACCGGTTTAACGAGTCTTCACAAAAAATTTGAGCCGATTTGGTCAAGACAGTGTTGAGATATCGTGGCACCCGTTTTTTGAAACTACTAACTTGAAATTGCTATATCTCGGTAATGATGCAACCAAATATCTTCAAATTTGTTTTGTTAGTAGGTGAAAATGTGTATTTTAATGCCTTGAAAAAAATAATTTAAAAAAAGTTGAAGTTTGCGCTCGTACTTTCCTCTGACTTTTTTGCCGATATACATGTATGTAACCCCTTAATTTAAATCTACAATTTGAGGCGGTTAGACCCACGTTAAACCAATATGTGAGCTCAACCATGTTGTTGGGAAACCTTAAGAGCGAGTCCAGGGCATAGCCCATTGTTAGGGACGTTGTGGAGCTCACCAATCTGCCTGAAATTCAGGGGTTGTTTGAACTTATATAACTAACATTTGGGCTAAATATGAGCATTCTAGCTCAATGGAAAGTGGAACAAATTTGGACAAAACTTTTGAACTATTAAATACCTAAACAAAATGAAAATATCTGCAACTGGGGCAAATTTCAATTGCGCCTCAAAATTCTTAAACAGGACTTGAAAATGCTACAAAATGAAGGGTGAAGCATCACAATTGTTCAAATCTAACGGAAGTTATAAGCATTTAAGTTGAAAAAATTGCAATTTTCGACATTTCGACCTGGAGTTCATTGGCGACATGTAAGAATTAAAGAGTTGATTTTCATCCATTTATGCCTGCTCTTTAATTTAAAGTAAAAAAAATAAGAATCTGCTCTTGTCGGTTGATATTTCGTATTGTTGGATATGAACCTAATTTCCAATAAATGTGAATCGGCGATTTTCTTCAATTTTAGTTTAGTAAAGAGTATAAATGGTTAAATATAAACATTTTAATACATGTTATTCTGAAATTGGCTCAGGAACTCTAATTTGCTAAATCCATCTCCAAAAAATGGGATATCCGAGCAAAAATTTCCACCTGAAACAATTCATCGTAACATTAAGTTTATAGCTAGATAATACTCAAATCATCATGCACTGAAAGCCCAGCCATGGTTATTGCTACCATATTGTGGAGTTAAATTGAGGCACGCACCGATGTATTTTGCTAAAAACAAACCGTACAAATTTGATTTGAATAAATTACGTTATCAATTTTACGATGTCCAGTAGTGCATAGTAATTTTAACCCTCCAATACAGAAAAGATGGTCATGATTTAGTATTCACTACCATACAGTTTCGAGGAAGCATGCTACATTTTACCACATTTGCGTTTACAAGAAAACATGTTTTTGAGTCAAAAAACCAACTTCTATAGTACCCCGTGGTTTGAATGTGTTGGTAAATTTTCGACCAGAAAGCCTTTTATGAACAGCTGTTTTAAGACATAAAAGTTCAAATTTAGAAACTAATTTTGCTGTTTTCTTCCTAATCTAACTGAAATCAATAAAAAATATTCAAATATTGTGCAAAAAACATTGCTTAAATCACTTCCCAATTCACCCCTTGTGTCCCAATTTGCCCCGGATAATACTACACATTTAATTTCATTTTAACTAACGAAACAAAAATAAAGAAAAAACAATATTTTCGTCCTTTCGATTTTGCGCCCTTTTTGTCATGTTACTCCTCATAATTTTGACACTAGACACCAATGTTTTGGTACTTTTTAGGCTTCAGTGACATTGTACTCCCTTGTCTTGTCACTCCCTGAAAATCGATGTAAATGCGATAACTGGCCAAAGGGATTTTAGGTCAGAACGCGTTTGACGCATGTACAAGTTAGACTACCGTAAACATTTGTTATTATAACTCGGGACTCCAACAACGAAATTCAACCAAACTTCGGGATAATGCACAGAATGGTCAGCCAAAAAACACGTGTTTGTTATTGTTTACATTGCGTGCTCTAGTTTTTGTTTAGTTAAGGTCAAACATTAAAACGCGGTTTTCTCGGAACGTCGAAATGGCGGGTGCGACAAGATAGCACGACGACGTCGAGCTGAGCTTACTGCTGGAGTTCCATAGTCGTTGCACCCCCCAACACAACAGAATTGACTTCATATACAAGAGACCTACGACCCTTGGCCAACTTGGGGTGACTAGTTCCCGCTGAAACCCCCTTCTGTTAAACTGGTTCATGTTCGGGGTAATGATGAGGCGATCGTGTTCCCGTCCAGAACGTGTCCGCGCTGACCGACTCATAAACACTTCATCGTTGCTACAGTCGCCGCGGCGTGCCGAAGTTCACATGGATTTCCCACCTTCTGGGGCCGGGAAGTGCTCGGCCTGTCCAGATTACCGGGAATATGATAAAGACATTTTCCAGCGCGAGTTTGAGTGAGCTTTCCCCCCTCAAACCGCCCTCCCTCCTTGAGAAAAAAAGCTGCCAATGATTTATTAATATTAGAATCGAACACCTTCATCCTTTGTTTCTTTGAGGTTAGACTCGATTGACGGGGCTGCAGCAGTTGCGCGGCGGGGGAGGACACTCTCAGCTGTTTGAACATGGTCTTGCTGATATTCACTTGTTTATTTATGGTGATTGTTTCGTCGATGGTAACATGCAACGGCGAGGTTGGCCAGCATATTGGGAGTTCGTGGACAGGCTAGGCCCCCATCAGCAGCAGCGCAGCTTCCCACGACTTCTTGTGTGAGGAATTTTTTGTTTGAAGTCAAGCTCAAAACTTCTCTCGTTAGTGGAGGAGTGTGACACGATTTTGGACGGATTAGCAGCTGGGGTCGGAGCTGAACCGTGCGGTCACAGAACCGGTGTGCATAATTGGCAATGGGGTGACGGATCGGAGCAGATTTATGATAGATTTCGGGGGACTTGAAGTCTTTGTTTGACGGTTCAAGAATGTCAACCTGGAGACCTTGGCTCAAAAACTTAGAATATCCATCATTGTTTTATTGAAGGCAGTTTAACTTTTTGTATGCGGAGAATGATCCAATCGAGATATGTTTCTGGCCTGAAATCATCCAAATTCAGAGTTCAAGACTCTCTAACAAATATCCACCTGTTTCCCCCCCTTCAAATTTGTGACAAACTGCCACACTTGACACACTGCTGCAGTGCCGCTACTTCACTGTCACCGCCCAAACACCTTTGGGGCGTCCAATTTAGCACTCCTTAACGCCCAAGAAGTCACCGTCACTCGCGCGGGATCTCGTTACCGTTTCACGCACCACCCAGCCCCCCTCATTTGGGGCAAAAAGGGACCATTTTAATGCCTGTCACTGCGGCGGCGGCCGAAAGTGCCCTGCGGGGTCCACCGCAAAACGCAATGCCGCAATTTCCAGACCAGATTTCCAAGAGATTGCGATTTCACGCAATTGGTCGGTGCAGATTTTTATCCAAGGTGTGATTAAACGGTTGCCGGCGTGGCCCAGGTGGTGCCCCGGGGGCTCCACTTTCGGGCACTTTCTGGCCGCGCGCGCGTCTGTTTGTTTAATGTATGTGCCCGGGGTAGGTGCCGATAAATTACCGTCCCGTAAATGGCCAGCCATGGGAACGAAGGTCCGAGAGTGGACGTCGTCGCTGGCGGGAAATTAATAGTGAAATATTATGAAATTTCTTGCATTATTAGAAAAGCGGAGCCAACTCTGCTAAAGTGACACGACTTCATTAGGAGGACGGCGGCACCGGCAGGCAGCTACTACCTCATCGAAAGAAGGGGTTTCTTTTGGTTCAATTGCGTGGTAACGAGACTCTTGTTAGTTTCTGCCCAGACGCAGCCAGAAACAACAAACCAACCTTGTTAGCCGCTGTGACGACTCTATTCGACCTACACACTTCTGCGCTAGGTTGGACGGGACAGGTTTCGGGTACAGTGAAGGTCGAAAAAAAAATCTGAAGTTCGAGAAGATAAATAAATTTGAATATTCTTTGGGACCAACTTGCCGACAAATTTTAGCACCAAAATGACTAAAATGTCCAAATGATCAAAATGATCAAAATGATCAAAATGATCAAAATGATCAAAATGATCAAAATGATCAAAATGATCAAAATGATCAAAATGATCAAAATGATCAAAATGATCAAAATGATCAAAACGATCAAAATGATCAAAATGATCAAAATGATCAAAATGATCAAAATGATCAAAATGATCAAAATGATCAAAATGATCAAAATGATCAAAATGATCAAAATGATCAAAATGATCAAAATGATCAAAATGATCAAAATGATCAAAATGATCAAAATGATCAAAATGATCAAAATGATCAAAATGATCAAAATGATCAAAATGATCAAAATGATCAAAATGATCAAAATGATCAAAATGATCAAAATGATCAAAATGATCAAAATGATCAAAATGATCAAAATGATCAAAATGATCAAAATGATCAAAATGATCAAAATGATCAAAATGATCAAAATGATCAAAATGATCAAAATGATCAAAATGATCAAAATGATCAAAATGATCAAAATGATCAAAATGATCAAAATGATCAAAATGATCAAAATGATCAAAATGATCAAAATGATCAAAATGATCAAAATGATCAAAATGATCAAAATGATCAAAATGATCAAAATGATCAAAATGATCAAAATGATCAAAATGACAAAAATGACAAAAATGACAAAAATGACAAAAATGACAAAAATGACAAAAATGACAAAAATGACAAAAATGACAAAAATGACAAAAATGACAAAAATGACAAAAATGACAAAAATGACAAAAATGACAAAAATGACAAAAATGACAAAAATGACAAAAATGACAAAAATGACAAAAATGACAAAAATGACAAAAATGACAAAAATGACAAAAATGACAAAAATGACAAAAATGACAAAAATGACAAAAATGACAAAAATGACAAAAATGACAAAAATGACAAAAATGACAAAAATGACAAAAATGACAAAAATGACAAAAATGACAAAAATGACAAAAATGACAAAAATGACAAAAATGACAAAAATGACAAAAATGACAAAAATGACAAAAATGACAAAAATGACAAAAATGACAAAAATGACAAAAATGACAAAAATGACAAAAATGACAAAAATGACAAAAATGACAAAAATGACAAAAATGACAAAAATGACAAAAATGACAAAAATGACAAAAATGACAAAAATGACAAAAATGACAAAAATGACAAAAATGACAAAAATGACAAAAACGACAAAAATGACAAAAATGACAAAAATGACAAAAATGACAAAAATGACAAAAATGACAAAAATGACAAAAATGACAAAAATGACAAAAATGACAAAAATGACAAAAATGACAAAAATGACAAAAATGACAAAAATGACAAAAATGACAAAAATGACAAAAATGACAAAAATGACAAAAATGACAAAAATGACAAAAATGACAAAAATGACAAAAATGACAAAATGACAAAATGACAAAAATGACAAAAATGACAAAAATGACAAAAATGACAAAAATGACAAAAATGACAAAAATGACAAAAATGACAAAAATGACAAAAATGACAAAAATGACAAAAATGACAAAAATGACAAAAATGACAAAAATGACAAAAATGACAAAAATGACAAAAATGACAAAAATGACAAAAATGACAAAAATGACAAAAATGACAAAAATGACAAAAATTACAAAAATTACAAAAATTACAAAAATTACAAAAATTACAAAAATTACAAAAATGACAAAAATTACAAAAATTACAAAAATGACAAAAATGACAAAAATGACAAAAATGACAAAAATGACAAAAATGACAAAAATGACAAAAATGACAAAAATGACAAAAATGACAAAAATGACAAAAATGACAAAAATGACAAAAATGACAGACAAAAATGACAAAAATGACAAAAATGACAAAAATGACAAAAATGACAAAAATGACAAAAATGACAAAAATGACAAAAATGACAAAAATGACAAAAATGACAAAAATGACAAAAATGACAAAAATGACAAAAATGACAAAAATGACAAAAATGACAAAAATGACAAAAATGACAAAAATGACAAAAATGACAAAAATGACAAAAATGACAAAAATGACAAAAATGACAAAAATGACAAAAATGACAAAAATGACAAAAATGACAAAAATGACAAAAATGACAAAAATGACAAAAATGACAAAAATGACAAAAATGACAAAAATGACAAAAATGACAAAAATGACAAAAATGACAAAAATGACAAAAATGACAAAAATGACAAAAATGACAAAAATGACAAAAATGACAAAAATGACAAAAATGACAAAAATGACAAAAATGACAAAAATGACAAAAATGACAAAAATGACAAAAATGACAAAAATGACAAAAATGACAAAAATGACAAAAATGACAAAAATGACAAAAATGACAAAAATGACAAAAATGACAAAAATGACAAAAATGACAAAAATGACAAAAATGACAAAAATGACAAAAATGACAAAAATGACAAAAATGACAAAAATGACAAAAATGACAAAAATGACAAAAATGACAAAAATGACAAAAATGACAAAAATGACAAAAATGACAAAAAATGACAAAAATGACAAAAATGACAAAAATGACAAAAAATGACAAAAATGACAAAAATGACAAAAATGACAAAAATGACAAAAATGACAAAAATGACAAAAATTACAAAAATAACAAAAATGACAAAAATGACAAAAATGACAAAAATGACAAAAATGACAAAAATGACAAAAATGACAAAAATGACAAAAATGACAAAAATGACAAAAATGACAAAAATGACAAAAATGACAAAAATGACAAAAATGACAAAAATGACAAAAATGACAAAAATGACAAAAATGACAAAAATGACAAAAATGACAAAAATGACAAAAATGACAAAAATGACAAAAATGACAAAAATGACAAAAATGACAAAAAATGACAAAAATGACAAAAATGACAAAAATGACAAAAAATGACAAAAATGACAAAAATGACAAAAATGACAAAAATGACAAAAATGACAAAAATGACAAAAATGACAAAAATTACAAAAATAACAAAAATGACAAAAATGACAAAAATGACAAAAATGACAAAAATGACAAAAATGACAAAAATGACAAAAATGACAAAAATGACAAAAATGACAAAAATGACAAAAATGACAAAAATGACAAAAATGACAAAAATGACAAAAATGACAAAAATGACAAAAATGACAAAAATGACAAAAATGACAAAAATGACAAAAATGACAAAAATGACAAAATGATCAAAATTCAAAAAATTACAAAAATGATCAAAAATGATCAAAATGATCAAAATGATCAAAATTACAAAAATGACAATAATGACAAATACGACAAAAATGACAAAATTGAAAAGTTTTAAAATGATTTCGTTTGAATTTTGTGCTAAATTTTTGCAACTAAATAACCTTTGTACTTATTCTTTTTGATTGCTACTGTAATGTATCAACCTGCGTGCGTGTAAACTCCTGCCATAACCGTGGAACGCAAGCCCTCTTATCTAATCGCACAGATCATATTTGTCAAAGTGCTACAAGACGACGAACAAGTACAACCACAGCACACGCTTGAGCTCTATTTAAATTTATTCAAAATCATTGATTCGAACTAGTTCTGCCACACAAATGAACCCAAACAACAAAAAAGCAACTATCGCAGAAACCAAAGCTCCGTTTCGTTGTTATGTAAATGTCGCTAAAGCTCACTGGAATTACGAGCAATCATGGAAAACTGGTCTCCCCCTACAGGAATCAAGCCGATCGTCGTCGTGCCGAGCCTGTCAGTCAAATTCCCCAGCTGTGATTGAGCGATGCGAGAATCGTCGTCGTCGTCGAAGAAGTCATGCACTTCCTACCACAACAGAAGAAAAGCTCCAATCGAATGGAAAACCGGCTTTTCCCTCGTAAGACTTGGTTCAATGAATCACGACGACATTTGCCTCTCACATTAACGGTGAAATTGAGCAACCCCTCGCGAGAGAGGCGAAAGTGAACGACGTTTAATAGAGACATGTGACATATGTCAATAAGATGAAATATCACGGAGCTGATTAAATAATTCAATTAAAAGTGAGCTTGCCAGCTATTGGTGCGCTGATCGTGGTCGTGGGGTTCCATGCGCACCGGGGTTCGAGAAAAAGGTGACTTTCTTTTCACTTTCGTCACGCTTTTTCGATGTAAGGTTACTGGGGGGTCGGAGGGCTTGGTAAGATTTGTTTTTGTTTCATCAGAGTTCATGAAGGGGTTGTGCTAATTGGACTTTATCCATTTTTAAGAAACAGATTTAGAATATTTGAAGCAGTTTTTTTAAGGCTGATAATATTGCTTTTCTCCCAGTTAAAGAACCAATAAATAAAATAAGCTTGAATTTGCAAAATTATTTATGATTATTTGTTTAAAGTTAATCAAACTGCATATAGCTTCAAAAACCAGTTCATTTTTTTAAGCTTAATTCCTCAAAACTGCAGCGAAAGTAAACGCTGGCTAATCCAAAGAAAATTTCACTAAATTGCTTTGTTTTTATCAGATTTTAATTGGATAATTACGCCCCCTCCATTACCGACCAACGAAGAGGTTGGGCAAGTTTCCCAACACCCACTCATATTTTTTTCCTACTTCAACTTACCAGGTAACAAGTTGTTTGTTTAGTTGAATTGTTTTTATTTTCATCTCTTTCGCTTTTCAAATCTTACTTATTGCTCACGGGGAAAACGGTGATTGCTTTTTGACTGTTTTTCCTCCTTCGAGCGAACTTAACAAGACTTAATTTGCTATTGACCCTGTTTTCGAGAGCACTGGGCACTGCAAGCGGGGTTATCTTCATTTGCAATCTGATTATGGCCATTAACTGAAATTATTTGATTTGTGTCTTGTTTAGGCGCAAAATCACCCTCAATATGGCCTTTCATGTGGCCAGTTTTTTAAGGCTTCGTTGGAGGAGAGATTTGACTTACATCACCTGCTATTTTTTGCTCGTGCATTTTTTTTTCTGTACAACACCAATTCAGATTAAACGCGCCAATTATGATCTCGTGAGAGTACGCTGAACGACGAACGATGGCCGTAAGCCAATTAGCTGGGTAACCGGGCAAAAAAGGGTAAACAAATCCGTATCACGTCCTTTCATTTCCGGAATGGAATGTGGCTGCTTGCAGAAAAACATGTTTCACGTTGAAAAAAATCATATAGGAGAGTTGTATTCGATGAGGTTGAACATGCAATATTTTCAAAATCTCTTTTTTTTATTGTTTTATTAACTATAACTATTTTTTTAATGTTTTTAAGATAAGTAATTTTTTAAATTGAAACAAACTTGCATTGAACACTGTGTATTTCTGTGTTCTGTAGAGAAACTTCAAACAGAGATAGTTATTGTGGAACTGTCCACTGCGATCCAATGTCCGATGGTGGGGTTTTCCCGCTTGCCGGAATCAAAATACCACCAGTTTTGCGTAGTTTTGCAGAGGGGCGTAAAAAAATTTTGATCCCGGCCTTCCAGCAATTTTTCACCGAAGGTACCCTTATGGTGAGGGTGACTGTTGTACCATAACTTGGACAGTGGACTGTGGAATGTTGGACCGTTTGATAGAAAAATTGATCACAATAAAAAAAAATTTCGAGAAAAAATTGTAGATGGTAAAAAATCCTTCATAATATGGTGGATGGCGTTAAATAAAAGCCATTAGAATGTTTAATCTTCTGTTTTTAGTGCTGCATATATTTTTTTAACACATAAATAACAAAACATAGAACGTCACAACCCCGAGTCATCCCGGTGCCCTGGACAATCCGAAAGATGACTTTTCACGTTTGTTTGAAGGGACACCAACGCAAAACGTGAAACTGCAACATTTTTGTGAGATTATTTTTGATCTTGTGCCGTGGGTAGGATTTTTTGTTTTGCTGCTATTGACGGTGGTGAATGCAATTCCAAACCGTTTTGAATTTGGATGCACTGCACTACATACAACGAAAGTGACACGTTTTCACACAAAAAAAAGTGAAACCTGATACAAAACAAAAATGCACACGAAAATTCTAGTGCTTTAGGAATGCATTTGACTTATTTAAAAAATATTATTTTTGTGTAAGTTTTTGAAGAAGAGATAAGTTATCATTTAATGCTTGTGAAGAATTATAAATTTGTAATAAAGTAGCAGTTTTGATATTATTTTAGCTTAAAATCGTTTTTAAGCTTAACTTTTAGAGTATTTTACTAGACGTTACAATTGTAGAGTTTTTTATATTTATATATTTTTTGAGTGAATAAGGTTTTTTTCAGTGAAAAAGGCAAATCTAATAAGTAAATTTCAGATCAATAATTTGTGCACAATGGATTAAAATTTTTGCATAATATCTTAAGAGTAAACAACAAGTTAATCCGCTGCAAATATATCAAAAGTTGTTGTTCCTCGACTATTACCAAGGTCGAGAGTGGAGCAAAAAAAAATATATCAAAATTTAAATTCTATGCCAGAATTTCAACATTTTCATGATTTAATTATAACGTTGATTAGCAATCATTTAGATTTTGTTTTTACTTTTGACGAAAAAACATTTTAAGCGGAAAAAACTTTTTGCTGTACTTTGCATTAATAGTTCACTAATATTAATAAAATGATTTCTGAATGAACTTAATCCTGACAAAAATACTTCTAAACGCAGTTAAATGCATTTAAAATTGATTTTAGCTGGTTGCACTTAAATTTTAATAAAATTTTGTAGTTTTTGAAAGCCCTTGGATTTTTAAAATGCCAAATGTGGTTGAACTTTCAATGAAGAATTCATATAATTACACAAAAGTTTCAGTTTTTGATAATGAAAATTGGATTAACAGAGCCAAATATTGTCATTTGAAAAATAAATGGCTTGCATTTTACAAAATTTATTATTTTAGAGGCTGTATCTCAACATAAACTTGTTCGATCAACAAATTTTAAAAATCTAAAATTTATAAATCTATCGCTGCTCTGCAAATATAATTAACCAATTATTTATCTTTGAAAAGCATTGGAAAGAAGAACTCTTAAAACTTATGCAAACTTGAAGGTTGGTCGCTTAGCTAGTTTTTTTTGGGACTGTTTAAACAAAAATTTACATTTTTTAAGGGTCACCTTTGGCTGTGTTTTTAACTAACATTCTATACAATTTTAGCGAAAATCAGTTTGCAGGGATATTTGTAATATCTCAGGCTATTATTATTATTATCCAGTTTTTTCGCGAAAACTTAACACGTAGCCTTATGTATGGGACAAACTTCAAATGCGTTTTTCTCAGCTTGCTGTTTTTGCATATGGGACATTTATGCGAACATGGGCAGTATAAAAAAATAATGGGAAGTGGAAAAATAAGCCAAAAACAACCGGCAACAAACATAAATCAAACAAGTCAAATGCAACATTAAATACTTATAATGAAGCAAGAAAACTATAAAACAAGAGAAGTAAAGTTTTTCGTTGAACAACAGTTGCTCAAAATGACCTCCTAAACACGGACAAAATTTAATAAAAAAACGAAAAATAATCAAGGCAGGGTTGGTTCTTTCAATGATATTATTGTGAATTGCGAACAAGTTTCTATTATTTTGAAAGCTTTAATCTCAAAATGGTGATTTCTTTAAAACGATGCACATTTTCGAAACTGTGTACTGTTAGTATATATAATTTTGCAGGTAATTTTTTTCAAGGGGTTTCCAGCATCGTGTCAGACTGGTCACTAATCCGGAATTACTTGGAATTTGAGTAAGTAATTCTGTAATTCCGGATTTACTGAGTAATTCCAGAGTAATCCTGGTAATTCCTAATAATCCCAGTAATCCTGGTAATTCCATGATTCTTGTTTGTGAAAACAAACTTCAGAAAATAATAAAATAATAAAAAATAACTGTTAAAAAGATAATTTCGATTAACCTTTTATAATTCTATTTATTGCCTATTAATTTTCATGTATGAAACCAAAGTTACAGCTAGTACGGGATCATTCGGATTTTGAGTAAGTAATTCAGTAATTCCAGAATTACTCCGCAATTCTGCAGTAATTCCGGTAATTCTGGAATTACCTAGTAATTCCGTAGTAATTCGAGTAATTCCATAGTTGCTCAGTAATTCGTGTACACTCAAACCCCGATGGTTTGACACCAACTGTTGTCAAACGAACGGGGTCACTTTTTAGTTTGACACCCCTTTTACACGGAGTTCACACTCACTACCAAACGTTGGTTTTGATAGTATGCGTGAGCGCCGTGTAAAAAGTGACAGTTTGTCACTTTTTAGTTTGACTTTGACCAACCAACGGGGTACAAACTAAAAAAGTGTCAAACGAAAAAGTGACCAACCACCGGGGGTTGAGTGTATTTCCCATTAATTCAAGTAACTACTAGTAATTCTTTAAAGGTAAATCGGCAGAATGCATTTTGCTTTTCCTTGATGCTTTTTATGGTTGTAAGCAGTATTTACAGAGTGGATTCGAAATGTCCGCCAATTTGGATGCTCTCTAATTCAAATGTATTCGGATGAAAAACACTCAAACGTCAAAATCAGTTGTCAAACTGACGTTGATGTTTACCACATTATTTCGATGATCGATGATTTCCAAGTAGGGCGTCCAATTTTCCCGGGTTTTGAGTTTACCGGAAAACGGAAAAAATAATTTTTTTATCCCGGGAAATTTTTTAAAACGTCGTAAAATCTATGTTTTCTTTATATTAGTTATGTTTTTAAAATCAAACTACTAGCTCAATACTATTAAAATCAATCTAAACAGGGATAGCACTTTTAGATAGTTTTGAAGATTTTTTTTGTTCTTTGTTGTGCTTTGAATTTTAAATGCAATCAAACCCACTATTTACCCACTTGTTCGAGGATTTCCAAGCAGGACGTCTAATTTTCCCAGGTTTTAAGTTTCCCGGAAAACGAGAAAAATATTTATTTATTCCCGGAAAGTTTTTAGTTTTTGAAAAAGTAATAAAATCTATGTTTTCTTTATATTTGTTATGTATTTCATGCTTTAAATTTATAGAATTAGCTCAATACTATTAATATCAATCTAAACAAGGATAGCAGTTTTTAGATAGCTTAACATTCCAACGCCCAAGGCTCCAAAAAAGTTGGAACGGTAACTTCAACTCGCTGGTTCTCGGGCATAACTCAACCAATCAAGATGATTCTTCTTTCCAGTGATTTGTAAGAATGTCTAGATGATCCTAAAATTGTGCAGAACTAAATTCGATCAAATCTGTAATTTATGCGATCAAAAACATCGTTCCAACTTTTTTTTTCGCATGTAAAAAAAATCGCCAAAAATTCCGCGGCGGCAGTCGTTTTAAAAAAGGTAGAACGATGTTTTTGATCGCAAAAATTACAGATTTGATCGAATTAAGTTCTGCACAATTTTAGGATCATCTAGACATTCTTACAAATCACTGGAAACAAGAATCGTCCCGATTGGTTGAGTAATGCCCGAGAACCAGTGTGTTGAAGTTACTGTTCCTTCTTTTTTGGGAGGCTTGGGCGTCTGTGTAAGTTGGACATGCGTTGAGCGTTCCAGTGTTAAACAATTTTTTGCTGTTCTCTGTTGTGCTTTGAATTTTATATGCACCACATTTCTAATTCAAATTAAATAAGTATCTTATAAATATTTATTTTTGAAGCTTGAAAATTGGTTTAAGATGTCTAAAAACAAAAATGACAACAAATAAAATGGTACCAATTTATGTAAAATTTTAGAATAGTTTAAACTTATTAATTTTAATACTAATGTAATTTCCAGGCCAAATTATGATTTTTGTTTAATTTCGGAAATTCCCCGTACAACATATAAAAAACCCGGGAATTTTGTGACGGGAATTCCCGGGATGGACGTACTATTGCCAAGCACGTGGTTTTGTGCATTTGACAGCTGTCATTCGATCCAATTCTCAATATGCTGGAAGCTAGGCAGTAATTCCAAGTTATTGACGTAGACTACGTCTTTGTCGAAGGTACTGGGGTGCCATTCCAAAAAACCCGGGCCGAAGGCCCTGGTTAACTGCGTCATCCGTCAAACGCTTATATCTTCCTTCCCTCTAATCGAATCGACACGATTTATGTTCCATTCGATACGAAAATTATTCAGCAATTTGCTATAAAACTTTCATTGTTGGCAAAATAGTTTAACTATTGAAACAATTGAATGTTTTAAAATGTTTTCAAAATGCAGAGATTTTGCAAGCAAAATGAGCGCTTCCCACTCACGGACGGGAATGTCAAGTACCTATTTTGAGGGGAAAATCATCCGAGCAACGCGACCGAGTGTCGGTCGCGAAAAAGGAGGGGAAGTAGCGGGCCGAAATCATATATAAGAACGCGCGCCAGTTTTGTGAGCATCATTCACGTCTCAGACGTCGGACAGGCAGCAGCAGCAGCAGCAGGAGCAGGAAAGCTCAGCCCAGAGCAGCAGGAGAGAGACCAGAGCAGCAGCAGCAGGAGAGAGGGACCAGAAGTGGAAAAGAAGTGCGCATCGCCTTCTCGTCGTCACCTTCAGCCAGTTGCCTCTCGATGGCCGGACCGTTAGGATCTTTCGTGGTTGCTGTGGTTCGGAGGTGCCTCACTCCCCGTCCCTCGTCCCACCCGGGACGAGGCAGCAACAAGATGAGGCGCGCGCCTGCTGCCTTCCTCCGAAAAGCCTCTCGTGGGTCAGGCCGTGGTTGTGAAACAATCAGGACATCCAACTAGCTCGTCGCATTCGCGGCGAGCGCTTCTGAAAGATTTACGTCTCATCCAATTCTAAAGTGTTGAAAGAGTTGCCCTTGTCCCACCCGGGACGAGGCAGCGAACTAATTTGAATTTAAATTTCAGGAACAAATTTTGGTCTTCGGGGGCGACGGAATGCACAGCTTTCTGAGGTTGCTCTCGCCCCCAACCTCTCTGCCCTCCCCTCATTCTGCTCTTAGCATTCTTGCAAAAATCCATCCAATGCTCTCGTTTACCTTCAAAATCAATAATTATGTATTGATTCATGCCTAGAAATAGTAAAAAAAAAAAAAACGTAGTCTACGCCATTCCGGTTATGTCTGTGACAAAACTACTTTGACTTTTTTATAAATTTGAGCAATTCTGCGTGGTTTCTGGAAATCCCAAGTAATTCTGGGAAATCAAAGTAATTCATGACATATTGCCAGTAATCCTGGTAATTCCATTTAGACTGGTCAGTAATCCTTGATGCTGGAAACCCCTTGATTTTTTTCGGCTTTATCGAAAAATGACTTTTATTAAATCATCATTTTTGAACAAAATTTCTTTCCATAATGCATTGTGATGCAAAAAAGCCTTTGTATAAAATATAAATTAAAGATTATAAATTTATTTTAAAAAAATCAGATGGATCATATAATATACAGCTTTAATTTTTTTAAGAACCATATTGTTTTGTATGGCAATTAGGGTGGTCCATGGCAAAATAGAGCAGTCTATCGCTTTCAGTTCGATTGATGTACCGAAAAATAACTTTTTTCAATCATTTTGAATTCTGACAATAGACATTCACATTTTTTTGGATATATTACGTAAAATATTAGGATATTTAACGTAATATATCTAAAAATGGCGAATATCTATTGTCAGAATTCAAAATGATCAAAAAAATAATCATAAAAACATATGTAACATATGCTAAATGCTTAGTCCGGGTCCTTTAAATCAGAAAATATAGATTTATCTGATTTGTTTTTAATTTGTTTTTAATCAAAACTTCTAAAGTGCCTGTTCTGAATTAAATTTAATGAAAATTTGCATCAAAATAATTCAGCAATAGTTGTACCTATTTTGAAAACCAGGATTTTTGTCCTTAATAAATGTTCCTCAAAACTTCTGAAATTTGAAATTGTCACCAAAATAATTCACGATGCACTATTCCAAACAAACCGTACAAGGATTTCATATCTTCATCACCATAATCCAACTTTAGAATTAAGATCAAACTAATGACACGATAGTTCCAAAGAGACAACCCCCTCATTGCATCCGTGTCTCACAGATAAATAGAACAAGCGCAAGCCACACTGAATAATTATCAACCTAAGCAGGTAACAGCACCCGGTAATCTTACGCTCAGTTTGTTTCCAAAGTGGTACAAGATCCTCTATCATCTCCAACCACACCCCACTGAATGGGGTTGGGTACAGTTCTTCAGGGGCCTTTTGCACCTCGTCGGGGTGGCCCCCGCGAAGATATGAATTCATTAGCTTAATTACATCAAGATAGTGTGCTCACAAGAAGTCCCGCAAACCACTGGGAGCAGCACTTCTGCCGCTGTCATATCGCGTATAAATCAAAAGCAAACAAAGTGACTTCGCGATACGCGTTGAGTTATCGTGGGGTTGGTCAAACAAACTGCTGGCGGGTCTTTCTAGTTAGACCCAATTTCAGCACCTGATCTCGATTTGCAACGTGATTTTTGTAGAAGGTGGACATATTTTGCGCGAAGTTCAACCTGGGAAGACTTGCATAACCTCTTCATGGTGGAGACCTTTCGCGCGATGTCTGCGGGTGATCCTCGCTGGGAAGTTACCCGATCTTGCTACTTTGTTGCCCTGCTAGTGCCAAAATGGCGGCGGGCGACAAAAAAGTGGTGAACTCCATCCGCCTCTCCCGTAATGGGCTTTCCCAGGCCCAGTGACTCAAGGGAAGGTCCATGACGCGACGGGGATAGATCACGACCTGTGTGCCCGTCAAATCGGCGGTTGTGCTGTAATCGGGTTTGGATCACGAGATAACTTGGAGGGGCAGACCCGTAGGAGGGGTTTTAACTAAAATAGCTTTGAAGATCTTAAAAATCTTTCTACTGCTCACTAGCGACGGGCCTGTTCCCAACCCAGGGAGGGGTGCTCTGCGCTAACTCCATCGGATTACCGGGCGATGACAGCTGATGGAGCCATGACATGATGAAGAAAGATCGCTCATCTTCGCCGCGTTCATATCCAAACCTCTCCTTCTCTGCCTGTCTCCTTGCTTGATCATGTTCAATCGCGCAAACTAACAACTCGTTGACGTTTCGGCGGTTCCCCGCGCAGTCGGTTGATGTAATCTAGTTTAAAAAGGTAACGTGAGATAATCGCTCAGGTCATCGCCGGACGGACGCGAGAAGGTTCGCAAATCCGGCGGGGTTCGTCGCCTGTTGGAAAGTGAAAGTGTACGGCAAAAGGGAGCAAGCAACGGCGAAGAAGAGGCTCGTGACGAGGGAATTCCTCCCCATGGATCATGACGACCCTTTTACGGGTATGACTCAGGTCGACAAGCTTACAAGCTCGTTGGAGAGTAACTTTTTGGTTGGCGCAACCTTCGTCATCGGAATTGGGTGCTTGCAAGTGGGGTCTCTCGTTGTTGAGTTTGACAAAAAGCTGACAGTTGAAAGCTTGATTGTTTGCTTTATCGGAGCCGTTCTATCTAGGGATCGCTGAATGGGTGGATTAAGCGTTGAAGGTTTGGGTGCGCCGATTTGGGCACGTAACCTCACCTCGTGTGTGTAGTTGGGTTTTGGTAATGATTATGTGGATTCATAAATCACACGAACTCGAGTTTGAATGATTTTCAATTGTTGTGAAGTTTTGCTTTAGAATATCTACAACAAACCTTGCTAGAATAATTTTAAGCTTTTAACTGAAACGAACACTGAACACTGAACCTTGAACCTTGAACCTTGAACCTAAACAACGAACACTGAATCATAACAACGAACACTGAACATTGAACACTGAATACTGTACACTGAACACTGAACACTGGACACTGAACACTGAATCATAACAACGAACACTGAACACTGAACACTGAACACTGAACACAGAACACAGAACACTGAACACTGAACACTGAGCACTGAACACTGAACACTGAACACTGAACACTGAACACTGAACACTGAACACTGAACACTGAACACTGAACACTGAACACTGAACACTGAACACTGAACACTGAACACTGAACACTGAACACTGAACACTGAACACTGAACACAGAACACAGAACACTGAACACTGAACACTGAGCACTGAACACTGAACACTGAACACTGAACACTGAACACTGAACACTGAACACTGAACACTGAACACTGAACACTGAACACTGAACACTGAACACTGAACACTGAACACTGAACACTGAACACTGAACACTGAACACTGAACACTGAACACTGAACACTGAACACTGAACACTGAACACTGAACACTGAACACTGAACACTGAACACTGAACACTGAACACTGAACACTGAACACTGAACACTGAACACTGAACACTGAACACTGAACACTGAACACTGAAAACAGAACACTGAACACTGAACACTGAACACTGAACACTGAAAACAGAACACAGAACACAGAACATTGAACATTGAACATTGAACATTGAACATTGAACATTGAACATTGAACATTGAACATTGAACATTGAACATTGAACATTGAACATTGAACATTGAACATTGAACATTGAACATTGAACATTGAACATTGAACATTGAACATTGAGCATTGAGCATTGAACATTGAACATTGAACATTGAACATTGAACGCTGAATATTAAACTCTAAACAATGAAGACCGCACAATGAAGACAAACCCAACTATTTCTTCATTCAAAGTAATTATGTCAGTTTATATAAAACTTCAAATTCTCAAGAATGTTATTCATTTAAGCTCAAACTAGACAATCAAGCCTTATTCTTTGACAGTTCAATATTAATTCCATTAATCCAATCAGCGGCAAGCTTTATTCTAGAAATGGATTAACATCAACCAACATGCTCTCCAGTTCGTCAAATTTTGGCACTGTCAACTGGCCACCAAAAAAAACACAATCCACCTCTTTTTCAACTTTTTTTTTTTTGCTTCAAAGTTTAATTTGCACTTTACCAATCAGCAGCTGCCGTCCGTCAGGCAGGCCGGTCCAGATCAGATCGTCAACCAGCGATAATGGATTTAGACATCATTCTCGAAAAACCGGACCCCCTTGACACTGACAAATCGCGTGGCCACGTTTGATGTTTGAGCCTGACCACTCTAACCTTAACCTAATTTGCGCTCGCTGTCAGGAGAGTGCTCAAAAATCGAACAACTTCACAAAAGGGGGCCCAGCTTATGCAGTTCTCTTGGAAATTATTGATTGAATTTTGAGTTTTTTGAAGATGACTTTTTTGTATCCCATTTTTTTTTTTTTTTTTAGTTTGGCACAAATACGTTACAGGTCAAAATTTAAGTTTGCTAATTATTTTTTTAAACTCTCAAATTCCTAGAGACTCATTTGCAGAAGTCGATCTCGCTGGCCATGGCCCGACATTGCCCCGGGGGTCTCCCAACTTTGCTGACTGCTGGCCGACTGTTTACCCTACAAATTAGCCTCAATTAGGCCCGGTTTTGGACCGAAAACACAAAGTGCACCAGCACCACCAGGTTGGCTGCTGCAATTTTAGTGAAACAACACGGGGGCAGCAGCCAGCAACGATTTATACCTGCTATTGCGGTTGCAAAATGCAAAATGTGCAACAACAACGTAAAAATATCGCCTCTGCTCGATCCTAATTGAATTAAGGGGAAGCTGGGGAGCGCTACTAGAGTGAGACAGCGAGAGAGGGGGGAAGTTAAATAAGCTAATGGGCCTTAATGTGTCGGATAGGTGATTGGAGATAATAAAAGTCGGGCAATAAAATTGCACACCCAACATATTGGACAGGTTGTGGGATTAAGAGAGGGAGGGCAATGGGAGTTGAACGAACAGCATACTTCACCACATCAAACCATAAATGAACGGCGGGTGCATTTGCGATTATTGCTGCAAGTGGAGGAGGGAAGCATAATGTGACATGTTTTTAAGTGTTAGAAAATAAACTGCTTTGATTGCATAATTGGGCACTTTAAGCGCGTGCTGATAAAATGTCGTTGACATGGTTTCACACTTGCTATCAAAAAATGTAACGGGAATAATGTGGTAGGATTTTTAAACGCTATCATTCGTGAATAAACGAGTGACAAGTTCTGCAGAAAATAATCTCGAAAAATCTAAGTAGTCTGCAATCTTGATTTTTTTTGTTGGACCTAAACTTATCTAGGTTTCGAATATTGATTTTTACTTCTAATGATTAAGACACATAATATACAAAACAAATTATGTATTTTTATACTATAGAGCAATTCCAGCTCAATTCAGGAATTTTTCTGGAACTTTTGTACCCGACCCTCTCCGATTTCAATGAAACTTTTTAGACATGTTATTCTAGGCCTATATAAGCCATTTTTGTGTATATGGAGTCAATTGTACTCGAAAATAACATTTGAGAAGTAAAAAAAAAGTAAATCTTTCCCAGTTCCTGAGGGGAACACCCTTGAAGAGTATCGGGGCCGGCATTTACAAAGCGGATTCAGTAGCAGTTTCATTCTCAACTTAATGTTAACATGTTAAGGTTAATGTAAATTTCCATAGGTCGCCTCCCTAAGGTGTCGTGATAAGGTCCAGTTTGTGACGATACACAACCTTCCCTTTACTAAGCAATCGATTCCAGAAGGGAAAAGATCACCAGTTGTGTTGGTCCGAGCCGGGATTTGAACCCCGATCTACCGCTTACGAGGCGGAAGTGTTACCACTGGGCTACGTGGCTCGGTCAAAACATTTGAGAAGGGCGTAAGTTATTTAAATATTTTTTGTATTTTGCAATTTAAAAATTACTGTATTATTACTGTTTATGTAGCCGTTGCATCGTACCAAAAAGTGGTCAAAGAAAAACTTGTATGAAATTGGACGGGCTTTCTGAAAAAAAAATACACTGAAAGAATAATACACGCCACTTCCATGAGATTTTTTGTTTTTTAAGTTTAAAAGTGATATTTGAAGGTGATGTCACGATTTTTTTTCGTTCAAAATTTTTGAGGAAATAGCCTAAGATGTTACAAAAAGACTGACAAAAATGCAGAATGGTATGTCTCTCCTAAAAAACTACAAAAATCATTTTCTTATTTTTTTTTTTTGAAAAGTGGTCTAAACGTTGAAATTTTTAAAAACCGGTAATGGGAATCGATTTCCCACACAATTTTACATAAAAGTCTCCATATTGACCATTGTCCTATGTCCAAACCTTGGGAAGATACAGCGGGTTTAAAAATAAAAATGTCGAAAAAATAAGTTTTTTTTGTGGTTTTTGGCAATTCCTATATGACAGACTTGATTTAACAGTCTCGTAAATATTTTTACCGGAAAGCTCGTCTAATTTCTCATAAGTTTGCCTAAATATCTACAACATTGCCGATAACACCAAATCCTTCAACCACCAATGTCAATAGCTACAGATTTTCGAATATTTACGTACCATTTTTGTATGAACCATTCGTACCATTTTCGTATGAACAGCTGCCAAAACCGTATGAAGACTTTTATAGGTGAACTAATGACACAATGACCAATGGTCGAAATCGGCAGATTTCGAAGAGAATTGCTTAACTGAAAATGTACTTTTCCAATTTTTAACGTGATACTAGTAAAAAAATTCTAGATTTACTTGTTTTTTGTAAGTGCGATTGTTCAAACACCCGAGCAGACGGAAATAACTTGGGAATAACATTTTTTGATATTTGAAAATACTAGGCCAATATCATTTTATTTTATTTATAACAAGATTTGTTATTCGTCGTTATGAATTTTTTGTTATAGGCGTGTTATTGTAATAACAGACTAATAACACTTTTAGTTATTCTTCGAACAAATCTTTGTTATTATTTTTTGTTATTTTAACAACTACCGATCATCATCATCTCAATAACAGTTGGACTTATTCTTCCATAACAGAAAGTGTTATTCCACAGTTGTTTTGGCTTTCAAACAATATCAGAAAAATAGCAAATTTTGTTATGATAACAGAAACTGTTATTAAACTGTTATGCAAAAATGGATTTTTCAAGAAGATTCCATAACACTTTCTGTTATTTAAACAGTATTTGTTATTGAAATGGCATAAATTTTGTTATTACCGTCTTCCCGGGCATGGCCGAATTTATCGTCTGCCGAATGGAACCTAAGCAAAAATTAAGAATGAAAAATGTAAAACTGAATTGCATTGCAAAATTCAACCTTCAATTTTATTTATTTAAAAATGAATACACCTGAATTTTTTAAGGGTCAATAAACAAATTTTAATTGTTGCACACCTAAAAAGCAAAAAAAAATGTTTATTGGAGTATTTCTAAAAAAAAAACTCGCTCACAAGCATTTTTTGTATTTTTTTTATAATTATTCGTTTTAAAAACGCTTTAGTTTTCTCTGATTCGCTACTTTTTTTTCTATCCTAAAGTCTATTTAATTCAAAATTGAAAAAAGGTTTAACGGTCTTATCCAGCCAAAATAAATTTTATTACTTGAATTTCCATCGGCACTTAAAACGAATAATTAAGCTCAGTAAAATAAAGTTTGCAAAGATCACTCTCTTCTAAAATTCCTTAAAAAAATAAAATAAAAAAATTCTAAAATTTTATTCCAATCAAAGACATTTTGCTTAATTTTGGTAGAAACTAAACATTACCACGGGAATTATTAAACAAAATCACCCAACTTCGTGATAGTATCATGGGATACAAAATCTTGAATATCCTGAAAAGGCCAAATTTTTGAAAAAAAAAATTAGCGTAGTGATTAAACATTTGCTTCTTAAAAAAGGATTCGTTTGGTACAAGAATAACTGTAATCATCATACCCTTTGCGGTTTGGGATAACTTTATGGTCCCGAAATTTGTTTTATTTCCATTTGAGCAATTTATTATTACTTCAGGTATTCATAGCTGTTGTTAAAAAATGTTGTAACAACTTTATTTTAATGTTTATTACCCTTATAGTTTTCTTAACAAATATCTTTAACAATTATCATGCTTTTAAATTGAAAATTAATTTAATTAATTTGAAACGGTTTTGTGAATCACATGTTTGGCTGTCCATGAAAAATTTAATTCAATGTTTTTGTCACTCCTGCTCTCCCTGAAAACATTTTTTTTATCCCCAGATCTTTAAAGCAGGCCAGAAAAATCAAGGAACAAAAAATGTTTCCAGGGAGTACAAATTTTCAATGGAAATTAAAGTACAATCAACTGACATCAATTTAAAATGCATTCCCCGGAGTTTAGAATCATGTTAAGCATAGTTGGGTTAATTCAAACATCTTTTGCAAAATTCAGTTTTGGCCAACTCCTTATATTTTTATTTTTTTATTTTATCACCATCGTGTTCTCCAGACAATTTTACTTAATAATCAGTGTAAGCATAAGCATAAGCATAATCATAAGCATAGGTGCCCACCCGCAGTTGCTACTCCATTATTGACCAGGACCTCCAGAAGTTACATCCACGAGCCGTGGAAGATGAGTGGGTGCTATCTTTCCTCGCTTCGCAACTTCTCAAAGGCCCCTATCATGCTGATCAATACCGGCGCCGGCCACGACCAGAGGTAGGGTCATGGGGAAGTGGATGGGAATGTTAGTCCGATACTTGAGTGATAGAGACCTCCCAATCGACTGCTTCTCCGACAAAGTATCACATGAGTTTTGAGGGGGTTAGTTGATGGGTATGAGGTCAGGATTCACGAGTGGCAGTGATGTGACCATGAGCATTTTGTTTATCGGTTGACATTTTTAAATCTTAGGCAGCCGGCTGCGGAAAGATAGATAATTGATTATTTAAAATGGTTTATTTTTATCGAACGCGTGCCAGCCGAGCAGTAGTGCTATGGGCTGGACTTATCAGTATAATTTTACTGTTTTTACAATTTAGATAACGCGAGCAAATTTCAAAAATAGTAAATAAATGACGCTTTACTCTTAATAAAATCGATAGTTTGATGAATTAAAACTAAAAAGAAAGTTGGAATAAATTTTTAAGATCATTTACGACGAAAATTATCACGAAAAAACAGGACTGCGCGTCCCCAGAAGCACTGCACTTATCAATTTTACATAATAATCAGTGTAGACCTCAAACTAAAATGAGCTATTGGCGAGAAACAGCGATTTTACTGAAAAAAAGTATGATTTTGCGCAACACTCGGAAGTACATGGTGTACTTTTAAACAAAAAGGGATGAATCCCGCATAGTTCGGTTTTATACGCAAGAAACTTATTTCGGATTTGCGCAAAATCAAACTTTTTTTTTCAGTAAAATCGCTGTTTCTCGCCAATAGTTCATTAACGTTTGCGGTGTTCATTGATTATTAGGTAAAATTGTCTGGAGAACACGATGGTGATAAAATAAAACAAATAAAAATATGAGGAATTGGTCAAAACTGAATTTCAATACTTAAAACGTTAAAATATAATATTAGGGGAGATTTAAGGGCTACAATTTTATTTTATTCAATTCCTTGGACAATTTTCTATAAATTGCAACCTGTAGAAAGTCTTTTGCTGTTATGATTAAGAGAAAAAAAAGTTTTTTTAGAAAATCATAAAAAAGCCGGTGCCAAAAATAAAGGGGTGGTCCAATCAGCTCCAAACTTCGGATTTCTGTTAACTATCGATAGATGAACGTTCCCTCCAAGTTTGGTCCAAATTGGTGAAGGTCGAGTCCAAAAGTGTACCCAGTTGACCTGGAATGACCCATATAACGTCATGATTCGAATTCCCGGACGCTTCGAAACCCGGACACTTCATCTTGTTTTATCAATTATTTGGATATAAATTCGTTGTTAATTTATTTTTTGAGGTAATTTATGTTTTTTGCCCGGTTCCAATGAAAAATCATAAACTTCCAAATTTTGTTCATTTGGGGCAGGCGGCTTACAAACTTTGCTAAAAAATTGAAAACTAAAAAAAAAACATAGAAAACTATCTAAATGAGAAATAATCAAAATAGTGAACTTGGCAAAAATGATTGAATTTTCCATAAGTTCTAGCAAAAGAAAAATTAATAGACAATTTGAAAATTTTCGAACAGATTATTGATTTCTTTCGGGTTGATATCAAGAACAAGAATCAATTTTTAAATGTTCAACTTTTTGTTAAAGTTTGAATTCAAAGACCTATGGGCAAAATAATGTCCAGTATTGTCGATTATCCCAATTTTTTGTGAACTTAGGATGATCAAATCATGAACAACAAATGATTTTTTGCATTTTTTTTTATTTCTCACTTAATGTAAACAATTTGAGTTTGATAACCCTATTTTAGTTAAATATGATTGATTGTGATTAATTGCCTGTCACATAACCAGATGCTTTTTTATTCAATATTTCATCACCACGAAGGCTGCCGAATCACTTCACAGCATTTTTGATATCATATTCAAGCTTAATGACCCAAAGCAAGACTTCAAAGTTTCGATTATCCACAGTAATTTTTTTTCCGAGGACTTCGGATAATCTAGTCTGGACTTTAGTTGAGAAATGTGCACCGTTTTCGAGGCATAGGGAATGTCAGGTTAAAATTTTCGAAAAATTTTCAATTTTATGCAATTCAAACATATTTTTTCAAAGAAAAGCTATGCGGAATAGTTGTTTTAGCTCTTTAAAACCTTGAAAATGTTGACTGACCCAAACCTAATCCAACAACAGAATTAACTTAATTTTGTCTCTATTTATGTTTACAGGTAGTAGAATCGTGCACTTAAACAGCGCAAATTACATTCCTCTGAGCATCGGGACCAAGTTAGGCAAAACCCATCCATCACTTCGTCTGTACTATTTGCACTGTCTTGTCGTGTCACCGTGTAACCACCATGATGAAGAAGAAGAAGATCCTTCCAAGCTGACTGAAGTAAATGCTGGTGGTGAAAATAACAATTTGCACAACACGCCGCCACCACCACCCCGTAGGTCGTCGTGAAAAGTCTTGGCACTGCACTGAACTCAATCGCGCAATAAATCTGTCAGTCTTGCAGCGAAAAGTGGTTTATATTTGTTCATCTCTCCCCTCACAATGAACGCAGAGCTAATGTTTTGCCCTGGAACCGCACAACCAACTAGCTCCTCTTCCGTCCACGTGGTTCAGCGCGCGACTTGCTCAAGTCATCGTACACGCGTCAAACCGCAGCAAGTCATCCCGAGGTACCGCCACCAACGCCCGGCAACTTGGCGCAAAATTTGTACAATATGCTTTTGTGGCCACCCCTTTCTCCTCGCGTGAAAACCAGATCGAACGGAACGTGCCCCCGTCGTGGGAGGCGAGGTGGAGGTGAAGGTGAAAATTAAGCAAAACGCGTTCCAACAACACGACGAGGTGCAATTTATCATTTTGCGGGCCACCCTCACACTGTACCTTCTCTCTGGCAGAAGAACCTGAGCAGCAGTGGAAAAGTGAGGTTATGTTTCACTTTCTACAACAACATCGTCGAAAGTCGTTGGCGCTGGAGGGGGGTCGGGTGAAGAGCCATGATTTCACGTGGTTTTAGTGGGTTGAGTGAGGAGGGGGGGGGGGGGGAAGTGTTGATTTGGTGTTTGGTCACGGACCGAAAATACAGTGTCTGCGGTTTCTGCGGACTAGACGACTGTAGTTTTGAGGTAGTTTCTTGGATGCTTTGGGCTCTAATCTCGGCAAGATGCAAACGAGCCGCTGTAGTGCAAAAAGGTACAAAAAGCAAGGTAGCGTTCATCATTCATTCATTTGGTGGTGTGGTTGACGTGAAGAAAGCCTTCGAGGGAAGACCACAATGGCATGAAGTTATTTTGACATGAGGTTTTCTACTGTTTGAGTGGTGTATGGATCAGGCTACTTATTGTCTCAAGAGATTTTTTAATACAGGTTGGCCACTAGGGTGGAATCGAAAATTGATTTTTTCAGCAACACATTTTTTGGGTCCCTTTTAGGGTCCCAAACAACCTCCCAAAATTTGGAAGCGATTGGTTAAGCCCACGATTGGCGCAAAGCGAATGAAATTTGTATGGAAATTACTATGGGGAAACTTGCATTTTCAGATTTTTTAATTTACAAAATTCATGTTTTATTATTTTATGAAACTAACACCGTAGAAGTATAGCCCTGGATGTCCTTAACAACTCTTTCGAAGACAGTATGGTGCTAAATTGCTTTGAACAAAAGTTACAGAGCGTTTAAGAGAGACATTTCGAAATACTCGGTAAAAATCATACTTTTTGCCAACACTGCCAAGTCAAGCGGAAACTTTCGCTAACTAGAATATATTTGAGGAATTGGGATGTTATTTAACTAAAAAACGTCTTCTGAACATTGTTTCATAACGATTTTACGTAAGGTTCATCAAAATATAAGAACAATTATGTTTGTTTTGTATTTCATGGTTCCTTTGGCAATGTTGGCAGAAAATGTTAGTTTCACTGATAGTTTCGATACACAACTTTTGAAAACTCTGTATCTTTTTTTGACGCACTTTAGCACCATACTTTCTTCGGGAGAGTTGTTCAGGACATCTAGGGCTATACTTTTAAGGTGTTAGTTTCATAAAATAATAAAACATGAATTTTGTAAATTAAAAAATGTGGAAATACAAGTTTCCCCATAGTAATTTCCATACAAATTTCATTCGCTTTGCGCCAATCGTTGGCTTAACCAATCGCTCCCAAATTCTAGGAGGTTGTTTGGGACCCTAAAAGGGATTTAAAAAATGTGTTGCTGTTTTGATTTTTATCATTTTCAATTTTCCCATATAACTAGATTCCACCCTATTGGCCACCTTGGAAACAACGGAGAAACTGGGAAGAATTTGGAGAAACCGGGTAACATTCAAGAATTCATTTGAAAAACCAAAAAATAAATTAAAAGTTTAATCATAATTCAATAAAATTCTCCTAAATAAATTCAATATGCTAGAAAATTTCGGCTTATTTTATAAATATTTGATAAATAGAATAAATATTTTTTTTATAATTCCTTAGGTTGGTAACAAATTTATTTGAAGTTTTCGGGCCCCTTTAAAGTCAGCCCGAAAAATGAAGAGGAAAACAAATTCAAAAAGTTCAATTTTTAACGGAAATTTAAGTAAAATCAAATGAAATCAATTTATAATGCATTCCCCTGCGTTTAGAATTATTTTTAAGCATTTTTGAGTTGATGAGAAAATCTTTAGAATTTAAGTGAATGTTCGATGTACAAAACCGCAAAAATATTTAAGTGTTGAAATGTTATGTTCCTTATTATTTTTAATTATAATTTTTTTTTTCGACGTGCCACGTGCAATAATAGGAAAATGACAATTACAAAAAATTTGGTACCCTAACACGTATAGGTCATCGCTAAAATTTTAAAGCTATCGCATTTTTAGTGAAAAAAGTCGATTTTTTGCCGTTTTTGTCATTTTCCCATTCTTGCGCGTGGTGCGTCGAAAACCCCAGTTTTCATTTTTTAAATCGTATCTCTGAAAATTCAGAACATCAATACTGTTCAGTCAGCTTTGCTGAAGATACAAAATGGATAAGAAAAGAACGTTTCCAAGGTACAGATATTTGAATATTTTTCATAGCATTGCTGTGACAACTGTCAAAATTGTACGCTGGGTAACAAAGCAAAATTTTGATCAAAAAGAAACTAAACACACTTTTCAGCCGATTAAAAAATATAATCAAAGAAATTACCGATTCTTAGCAGAACGAGTTTTCTTGTGATAATACGAGTTTTTTTTTTCGAAGAACATGGAACAAACATTGAAAAGTATTTACATAAATGGTATTTACAGAATGTATTTTTTTACTGAGATTTTTCATTCCTTAGTTATAATATTTTATAATGTTTTTCCATTTATTTTCGAAACAACCTGATGACCTTTTACTGCATTCTAGAAACAATTTACAAAATTATCGAAAACAAAACGAAATTTATTGATTTTGATTTTGAAAAAATTTAAGAGCGTGGAGTATGTTATGTTTTAAAGTTAATTTAGAGCGTTGGATAGAAAACCGTTCAAAACGGCTTTGTTTACATCTTCAGTATTTTGATGAGTATCAAGGAGCTATTACACTACCGCAAACAAACAAACAAACTCGCACTTTTTCGTGTTCGACAGTTTGCCAAACTCGCAAGCTTGTTTACGGCAAACTCGCAAACAAGGCAAAATGTATGCAGGCTGGCGTTTGTAATAACAAATCCAGGCAAACAAACAAAGCGACAAACTGTCAAAAAGTGCTAGTTTGTTTGTTTTTTTTTTGCCGTTGTGTTATAGCTCTTTCAGTATCCCAAACAAATATATTTCAAATCAGGACAGAAAAAAACTATTTAAAAAATTGATATTTTTGTTGCTTTGCCGATATATTGTAAACTTCATAACTTTGTTAGACAAAGTTTCAGAGTAAATAATTACATTGAAAAAATACGGTAATGTACTATAAACCTGAGTGACATTGGTAGGATTTCAATTTATCTCACAAATATTATTTGATCGGTAAGACTTGTCCCAAGATTTAATTTTTCAAACATGTGATGGGGTAGGCCATACAATGTTCATGTTCGTTCTTAAAATAAAGTTTTTATCATGAGTGCTTAAAAAAAAGGTGCTTTGATTTTTTTTTTATTTAAAAGGAGCCTAAAATTGTACAAATTGAAGAGATTACGTCAAATTTTCCTAAAGTGAGATAACGTTTAATGTTTTCATTTACAATTAAATGTTTGATCTAATTAATTTATTAACTTTAAGAAAATTTATATACATTTTTCGTTAAGTGAATAAAAACATACAAACTTTATCATGATTCATCAACATTTTGAATTTGATCAAATGTTGCTGTCACCAAAACCAATTTGACTGCAAGAAAAAAAATCTTTTTAAAAAATTGCAAAAAAAAAAAGTTTTTTTTAACATTTAAAACCTGCAACTTAAAAACAAACTAAATCTGTTTTTAGTGCAAAATTGTCCAAAGTATCCGATAGTTTAGTCTGTTTTTCGATTCGATTTTTTTTATTGGGAAAAACATGACATTTTGAGAGTATTAAAATTATGTTCTTTATCAATGTTTCCCTGACAATAGTTGACTTAATTTTTAAACTTTTGAAAATTTAATAAATACTAATTCTTGAGGTACTTTGAATACTTTTCAACCATGGTCACTATGGTTCCATTCCATTTCGTTTGAATTTAATAAGAATTTTTCATTTTGCTAAAAAATCTTAAGCCTGTCGAAGTCACCTCGTTTTACGCTTTGTGGTTTGCTTGCAAGTCATTCTCTGTCAACTATCAGCAGTTTTCCCAACCCTTCTTTGATTTTCAAGAAACTCTGCCTTAAAGGGTAACTTTTGTCCCTGGTCGCTAAAACGAGGTCTTCTTTTCTATATCTTTTAATTTAACTAAGACACGTTTTCCAATGAATTTTAACTTGAAACCGTGAAGAAAATAGAAATTAAGTACCTATCCAAGACGTGCTCAAATTGAAACAACAAAAATAAAACAGAAATTTAATAATAATTCGAATTTTAAGGATTACTTTAAATTTTATCCCAAATTAATATATTTTTAATTGCAAATTCATCAATCTTGCTATATTCTCACAATAAAGCTGACGATTAAATTTTCAATGCATGAGACGTAACACTATCGTTAACCGCTTCTCCCCTTAAACTTGTTATGGTTCAATATAGGTCAATAGAGTATCCAAACATAAATCAAAATTTAACTAAACTCCCATACATGACCACCCCCAAAACGCCTCGCTTAGTTGCCACTTGCCACAAAACCCATCAACGGCAGGTACTTCAAAGCCACCATATCAACCTGCTGCCCGATTCCACGTTCCGATACGACTCGAGAGCGACCCCGTCAGCCCGCTGTGAACCGGAAACACTTTCAACGTTTCGCAGCAGAATGGCCGCCATCGCCAGAGGCACGTGTCCTATTTTGTGTGAGTGTGTGTGTTATTCCACGCGAAAAATCGCTCAGAACTATGCATCTGACAAAAGCAATCTCTGTGATGTTGCAGCTGAACTGAACTATCCCGCCGTAAACGGGGTTGGTTGGTTTCGGACAGCTCGGGGCCAACCTCCTCCTGGACAGAGCAAAAAATCCGACCCGTTTGGCATCGTGACACATTTCCCCGGTGCCGATGCGAACGCGTTCAGCATTCCTCACGGAAAAGCATAAACATGTCACAAACGATCAGATGCAGCTTTTTGGAAAAACTCTTTTTTTGTTGCGCTGTTGTTTGCTGTTGCTTAGGGAATTCGGTTTTCGAGTTGTGGAATTGGGAAGCCCTTTGGCGCCGGACAAGGACCACACTGGGGCATCCTGATTTTAGAAGGTTGACAGTGGTTCTTCTACATAAAACTTATCTGAAAATAAATTGAAATTCAAAATTTTGAAGACTGGCAAATTTGCTGAAAATTTAAGTGAACAAATTATTAAATAGACCTAAAAAATAAAATGCATTCAATTCCCGCGATCTCACTATTTGGCGCAATATGTGTGTCACTGGGCATTATACCACGGATCGGCGGCCGTCTGTGCCCACAAAACCACCAGCAAATCGCGTCTTTGAATGGGTGTCATTTCCGAAGAATGTGTCACTCGGCATCATGCGTCCACCGGATTAGATCTTCTGTTGCAGGGTCGCCGGAAAATTGGAAAGCACTTGATGTATGCTGCCAGCGATATTAGTGACATCCCCATGATGGAATTTAGACAATGTCGACGTCATCCGCGGGACCAACTTTGTTATCAACTTTACCCCATCTTCATAAATCAAAAAAGCGCACATTCTCCAGTGTCACCTAGGAAGAAAATTCAAATTTCACCCGCGTAAAAGTTTGGCGCAAACTGAGAAGCAAACATCAAAGTGAATAATTCAGCACTTTTTGGCAGCTCCACACGAGGGAAAAGTGTTGTTGAGACACCCGAGCAGCAGCACCAGCAACATTGTTATCGTTCTTTTGTAGTTCCAGCAGCAACTCACGCGGGATGGAAACTGCAGCTGAGAGAGAGTTTCATTTTTGGATGGAGGCAAGGTCCAATGCACCAAGCTAGTCACAGCAGTGCAGAGTGTGACAGCGGAAGTATGGTTCTGGGAAGTTTCATTTTACACAAGAAAAAATTGCAATATTTTGTATTAAAATTTTTATTAGTGGTTGAATGTTTTGAATTTTTATTCAAAATTGTTCTTGAATAAATGAAAAAAAATATTCTTTTGTTGTTTATACACTTATTTCATTATTATTATTCGATTGAAATACGGAGATACAGATGCCATTTTCTAATATTATGAAATATTAAAAAGAACGGCTAAGGTGATATAATCTCACTTCAGAGGTTTCAAATCTTAATCACATCTTAAATGGTGTTAATAAATGACAGGTTTGCCAGATCTTTAATGTTTATGATTAATTGGAAAGATTTTTTAATTACATACTAAAAAAAATCATTAAAATGGTTGCTCTTTGTATGAAACATTTGAAAAACAAACTGAAATTTATGGATTTCTTTAGAGTACTAACTAATCAAAAAGTATTATGTTTGTGGAAGTTAGTCGATTTAGACTTTTTATAACACGATTCCATAAGTAATTTTCATAAAGATTTGTGGCATTCCATTTTGAAAAGCTTTTAATATTCACATCATTGAAGCACAGAAAACATTACTTAAAGTTGCCAGATCTTCACTATCTACTCTAATTGGAAAATTATTTCAATTCTCATCCTAAGAAGATTCTTATAAATTGTTGATTGGGTTTAAGGCTCTGAAAGGCATCATTCCCGATCGGCCATTTGGCGGCCATGTTTGTTTTAGAAAAACATTTAAATCTTGATTCAGAATGTATCGATCAAAAATGGTTTTCTTCGTGATGTTTGTAGAAGCATTTTACATTTCGTGATTATTTATTCATTTCAATTTACTATTTTCGGACCCTGAATTCAGAACCGTCATTGACACCTTCTACCACCTTAATCATAACGTTAAGTTTTTGTTTTCTAAAAAAGTAATTAACCAAAAAGTTGTTATTAAAATTAAATTAAATTCGATCTTTGTTCTATAGAATCTTAGAAACAACTTTCGAATGTAGAGCAAAATCATCCGAAACGATTAAAAATCGCATAATTGTCCCATTGAATATGAATATCTTTTCAAGCAAAACAAAATGTTTACTTACAATTCTGTTTTAAGTTGAATAAATATTTATCGTAGGATTCATGGCTGAGAAAAAACGGTATTAGAATAATATTCAAAAATAATTTGAAAATGGTTTAAATTATAACAATGCGGATTGAGACCAGACACGCTACAGATTTGTTTTACAAATTCTATTCCAAATTTGTTTATTCATTTTTTTCATCAATATCAAATTAGATTTTCTTTAATTAATTCATGAAATGAGCAGCTGATGGGGCCAATGCGTTTCAACTAAATTTAGAAGAAAAAAAAACATTAATAATTTCTTTTGAGGCACTAATAATTTAAGTATCATAATGATGACGTTTAATTTCTGTCAAAAATTATAAATACATTTTGAAAATCAATTATGCAATATTTGAGTTATTTTTTAAAAACAAAAACTGAAAAATAAAGATTAATTTTGATTAATTTAGCTTTGTACAGTGAGATTAAATTTAGTTTACTAAAAAATGAAGAGCAGTACAGTCTTTGGTCTGAGTCGAAGGACATAAACTTCAAAAAATATTTGGAACGGCCTAACTGGAGATTTTTTTTATTATTGATATGATGTTTAGACAAAGTTGTAGATTAAGATAAGGATTAATAAAAATAGAAATTCACAGAAAAATACCATAATTTATTGAAAAAATGTAATCTTTGGAAAGTAACTCTAATTTTGCTTAAAAAAAGAAAGCAAACTTAGGAAAGTAATAACCATTCATAGGCCATTTTTTCCAAAAAATGCCTTATTCATTGATATAACCTTTTTCAGATATTTTTTTTCGGAAATATTTTTTGTTGTGCAATAAGGCTGCTGTAAATATTTTTTTAACGTTTTTGTCTCCCTTCAAAAACCGAAAAATTAGGAAGCATAGATTCTTTTTCCTTAAACATAAATATTTCAATGTAATTTTTAGCGTTATCATCTGACAACAAATTTAAATGCATTCCTTTTCTTTTAAAATCATTTTTTAAATGTTTGAGTTGATTTTAAATTACGTTGAGTTTTAGTGAATATTTTTGGATTTTTTTTAGATAGTTTTCATAACAAACTGACAGTATTGCTATGTAATGCATTTGCCATGCCTTTATGCATTGAAATTTTGAAATTCTGGAGTGTTATTTGAATTTTTATTTTATTTTTTTGCCTCTCTTCCTCAAACTCAGCCAGAGCTGAGGACAAAAACTTTAAAACGTATTTGCATTGGCCTGAACGGCCCAAAGAAGTTTACAATTGTTTTAACAATTTGAAGTTTGAATATATTCAATTATATTGCTCATGGAACACTTATGCTTTTGTTTGCAGTGTATCTCTTCCCATTTTAGACAATTAAAATAATATTTTTGTCAGAATTTTTTTTCCAAATTCCATAAAAAAACGTAATCGTTTTTTTTGCGTTATGAAGTTAAACTTTTTTTTACAAAACGAAAGTTTTGAAATTTTGAACAAAGACTCGATTATCCAAAGGTTTGTATAGGGCTCCAGATAATCGAATCACGAACAATTTTTTTTCCGTTTTTTTTTTTATTTTCTAACTTTTAACATCAAATTCGCGTTCTGCGGTTTCATTTTAGTCAAATTTGAATGGTTGATTACCAGTAAAATATAAAAAATATTTTTTAAATATTTCATCACCGCCATTTTGGTTTAAAAAAATTCTCAATTATTTTAAAGTAGTTTAGGGGCGATACTAAAGCCCAACAATCAAAAATAAGACAAAAAAAAAATGTTTCTTGATTCGATTATCCGAAGTAAAATTTTACCAAGGCCTTCGGATAATTTAGTCTGGGCTGTAATTGTTTTAATTCATTTAATATTAAAAACATGCACAAAACATTTTCAATTTCCATACTGTCTCAACATTTTTTTTTTTGTCTTTGGTTTCATTTGTGGTTTTTCCTAATAAGCTATGTACTGACTAAAATTTTGTTTTCACTGATAAAAAAAACGATTGTAAATTATTCAGAATACATTGTTTATTATTTATTTATGCATTTTCAATCTTGAAATATTGTTTAATTACTTTATAAATTTTAAATTTTTGGGGCCACAAATCTGTTGAAAACGTAAATGTCATAGAAAAATCATAAATTCATTGATATTTTGCAAATTTTTCAATTTATAGGCTGCTTAGAATAACTGTACTGATTTATAAAGCATGTTTTGATACTCATCGCTTTTTTTAAATAATTCATAAAATTTGAATTTATTTGCTCTCGTCCTTGTCTAGAGCTGAGGGATAACAACTTGAAATAACATTTGTACAAGGTCAAATTAAATTTTAATAAATTATTTTTTGTCAATATATTGTTTAAATGGTTACCATTTATCATATTTTCTGACCATTAGTTATAATCACTCACAAATCAAACTTTAATTTGTAAGTAATTTTTTACTGTGCCCCTTTCAACCTTCCATCCCGGAAAACCCCTAAAACTGCATTTTCCAACGGCACCCACCGGAACTGACGACGGTACCGGTTCCGCTGCAGCATAACGCAAAAGTTGTTCCGCGACCTACGACAACACCGAGCGCGAGCGCACCTTCAACTCCCCCAACTGGGCTAGGGAAGAAAAACTAGGTTCTGTTTGTTGTCGGAGTGCGATAAAAGTTTAATGTTTTCAGCGGTGAAACTTTCGTGGACCACACTCCTAACACACGTGGGGGAGAGTGTGTGTTATTATTATCAGCGTAATGCTTCATTTGGGAATTATGGAAGCTAGGCTGGATGCATCCACACGTGTGTGAGTATGTGTGTTTTTTGGGAAAGTTTGGGATGTTTTCCGGGGAATTTCCCGGCGTTTTGATACAAAGAAGGTAAACAACAGCTGAGCTGCGCGAGCTTTGTTAGCGGGAAAGTTTAGCGATAAATACTTTATGATTTTTAGAGTGCTCTTTGTTTGGATGTTGGAAACTTGGGAATCTTGAGGATGTAGGGCAAATAATCTCCAAGGGGAAATTCAAATATAGTAGATTTTGAGGTTAGGAGAAGTATCCGACATACTCATTAAATTCACTGAGGTCCTGTCAAACTGCTGCTAAACACCATTGTCGGTAATGAGGTATTCATCTAGCTCTTCACCAACGGCCATAAAAAAATCTAATATCTGTAAAGAAGCCAAATAGCCTTTCATCACTTGAGCCATAAATTATAAATTAATTGCCACGGTGCCGAAGAAGCAAACATTTCGCTTTCGGTAGCCTTTCTCAGGCAACAATTTCATAATGTTCAAGCAATTGCTGAAAACGGGCAAGAAACCCCGGGAGCTTCCACACGGGGCCTCACCAAAATGCCACATGGACATGGTCAAGTCGGTGCGGGTTTTGGAGGTCGAGAGCTGTGGTGTGTGATTTATTGCTAATCGATTGGAAGCTGCTTGAAGGTACATGAAGCCGTTGCAGCTGCCGAACCGATCATTTGGGCTCATATTTGGCTTGCAGACATAGCGATGGGTCTCAAGTACTTTGATGGACTTGCAAATGGTTGCGACTTTCACCACATTTTTGGAGGTCGATCGATGTCCAATGGAATTTTTCGGTTCGATCAGAAATTACGTCAACGATTGAACCTTAATCCAAATTCTTATTGAAGAAGTTAAATCTCATAACCATCCTCATAGCTAGTAGAACTCAACCTTCTACAAATTGCTACACGAGCTCTACATAATCCCGCGCTCACGTCATGAGTCACGCCAACCACGCCAAAGTTCGCCCTGATAGTTGTTCCCGTTTGAGCTATTTACTTCCCGGGCCCGGTCATGTTCGCCGACCTGGCAGTAATCGTCGTCCTGGACCATCATCACCGGGAATTGCATAACCAAGCGAAAATATTTATTAACTGGAAGCTGGACCCCGTTTCAGCTGCTGCTGATGGTCGGATCGTCGTCAAAAGGGCCTTTGTTGTACGCGACCTGTGCTGCCTTCTGTACACCGGTGCCTAGGCCGTGCGATCCCCCCGGAGATTTGAATCGAATCTCGCGGACGGGGCTGTTGCACGGGTATGCCACCATAATAGGCATAACTAATATCTGTTATGGCATCAAAGAAGAGCGATGGAAATCACGACCGACATGCCATTTAGAGAAGCGCGCACCTTGGCGCAAGAGGGAGAGAGAGGGTCCAGATGATCGGTGTCTCTCTCTCTAGCTGGTGGGGCTCTTGGGAGGTAACTGAGAAATTCTCAAGAAAAAATCTGAAAAGGAAAATGTTGTCAAGTGTTAAGGTAAATAACCTAAATCTATTCAAATCCATTGCAGAGCTCGTTATTTAAACATTTTAACATTTTAACATTTTAACATTTTAACATTTTAACATTTTAACATTTTAACATTTTAACATTTTAACATTTTAACATTTTAACATTTTAACATTTTAACATTTTAACATTTTAACATTTTAACATTTTAACATTTTAACATTTTAACATTTTAACATTTTAACATCTTAACATTTTAAAATTTTAACATTTTAACATTTTAACATTTTAACATTTTAACATTTAACATTTTAACATTTTAACATTTTAACATTTTAACATTTTAACATTTTAACATTTTAACATTTTAACATTTTAACATTTTAACATTTTAACATTTTAACATTTTAACATTTTAACATTTTAACATTTTAACATTTTAACATTTTAACATTTTAACATTTTAACATCTTAACATTTTAAAATTTTAACATTTTAACATTTTAACATTTTAACATTTTAACATTTTAACATTTTAAAATTTTAACATTTTAACATTTTAACATTTTAACATTTTAACATTTTAACATTTTAACATTTTAACATTTTAACATTTTAACATTTTAACATTTTAACATTTTAACATTTTAACATTTTAACATTTTAACATTTAACATTTTAACATTTTAACATTTTAACATTTTAACATTTTAACATTTTAACATTTTAACATTTTAACATTTTAACATTTTAACATTTTAACATTTTAACATTTTAACATTTTAACATTTTAACATTTTAACATTTTAACATTTTAACATTTTAACATTTTAACATTTTAACATTTTAACATTTTAACATTTTAACATTTTAACATTTTAACATTTTAACATTTTAACATTTTAACATTTTAACATTTTAACATTTTAACATTTTAACATTTTAACATTTTAACATCTTAACATTTTAAAATTTTAACATTTTAACATTTTAACATTTTAACATTTTAACATTTTAACATTTTAACATTTTAACATTTTAACATTTTAACATTTTAACATTTTAACATTTTAACATTTTAACATTTTAACATTTAACATTTTAACATTTTAACATTTTAACATTTTAACATTTTAACATTTTAACATTTTAACATTTTAACATTTTAACATTTTAACATTTTAACATTTTAACATTTTAACATTTTAACATTTTAACATTTTAACATTTTAACATTTTAACATTTTAACATTTTAACATTTTAACATTTTAACATTTTAACATTTTAACATTTTAACATTTTAACATTTTAACATTTTAACATTTTAACATTTTAACATTTTAACATTTTAACATTTTAACATTTTAACATTTTAACATTTAACATTTTAACATTTTAACATTTTAACATTTTAACATTTTAACATTTTAACATTTTAACATTTTAACATTTTAACATTTTAACATTTTAACATTTTAACATTTTAACATTTTAACATTTTAACATTTTAACATTTAAACATTTTAACATTTTAACATTTTAACATTTTAACATTTTAACATTTTAACATTTTAACATTTTAACATTTTAACATTTTAACATTTTAACATTTTAACATTTTAACATTTTAACATTTAACATTTTAACATTTTAACATTTTAACATTTTAACATTTTAACATTTTAACATTTTAACATTTTAACATTTTAACATTTTAACATTTTAACATTTTAACATTTTAACATTTTAACATTTTAACATTTTAACATTTTAACATTTTAACATTTTAACATTTTAACATTTTAACATTTTAACATTTTAACATTTTAACATTTTAACATTTTAACATTTTAACATTTTAACATTTTAACATTTAACATTTTAACATTTTAACATTTTAACATTTTAACATTTTAACATTTTAACATTTTAACATTTTAACATTTTAACATTTTAACATTTTAACATCTTAACATTTTAAAATTTTAACATTTTAACATTTTAACATTTTAACATTTTAACATTTTAACATTTTAACATTTTAACATTTTAACATTTTAACATTTTAACATTTTAACATTTTAACATTTTAACATTTTAACATTTTAACATTTAACATTTAACATTTTAACATTTTAACATTTTAACATTTTAACATTTTAACATTTTAACATTTTAACATTTTAACATTTTAACATTTTAACATTTTAACATTTTAACATTTTAACATTTTAACATTTTAACATTTTAACATTTTAACATTTTAACATTTTAACATTTTAACATTTTAACATTTTAACATTTTAACATTTTAACATTTTAACATTTTAACATTTTAACATTTTAACATTTTAACATTTTAACATTTTAACATTTTAACATCTTAACATTTTAACATTTTAACATTTTAACATTTTAACATTTTAACATTTTAACATTTTAACATTTTAACATTTTAACATTTTAACATTTAACATTTTAACATTTTAACATTTTAACATTTTAACATTTTAACATTTTAACATTTTAACATTTTAACATTTTAACATTTTAACATTTTAACATTTTAACATTTTAACATTTTAACATTTTAACATTTTAACATTTTAACATTTTAACATTTTAACATCTTAACATTTTAAAATTTTAACATTTTAACATTTTAACATTTTAACATTTTAACATTTTAACATTTTAACATTTTAACATTTTAACATTTTAACATTTTAACATTTTAACATTTTAACATTTTAACATTTTAACATTTAACATTTTAACATTTTAACATTTTAACATTTTAACATTTTAACATTTTAACATTTTAACATTTTAACATTTTAACATTTTAACATTTTAACATTTTAACATTTTAACATTTTAACATTTTAACATTTTAACATTTTAACATTTTAACATTTTAACATTTTAACATTTTAACATTTTAACATTTTAACATTTTAACATTTTAACATTTAACATTTTAACATTTTAACATTTTAACATTTTAACATTTTAACATTTTAACATTTTAACATTTTAACATTTTAACATTTTAACATTTTAACATTTTAACATTTTAACATTTTAACATTTTAACATTTTAACATTTTAACATTTAAACATTTTAACATTTTAACATTTTAACATTTTAACATTTTAACATTTTAACATTTTAACATTTTAACATTTTAACATTTTAACATTTTAACATTTTAACATTTTAACATTTTAACATTTTAACATTTTAACATTTTAACATTTTAACATTTTAACATTTTAACATTTTAACATTTTAACATTTTAACATTTTAACATTTTAACATTTTAACATTTTAACATTTTAACATTTTAACATTTTAACATTTTAACATTTTAACATTTTAACATTTTAACATTTTAACATTTTAACATTTTAACATTTAACATTTTAACATTTTAACATTTTAACATTTTAACATTTTAACATTTTAACATTTTAACATTTTAACATTTTAACATTTTAACATTTTAACATTTTAACATTTTAACATTTTAACATTTTAACATTTTAACATTTTAACATTTAAACATTTTAACATTTTAACATTTTAACATTTTAACATTTTAACATTTTAACATTTTAACATTTTAACATTTTAACATTTTAACATTTTAACATTTTAACATTTTAACATTTTAACATTTTAGCATTTTAACATTTTAACATTTTAACATTTTAACATTTTAACATTTTAACATTTTAACATTTTAACATTTTAACATTTTAACATTTTAACATTTTAACATTTTAACATTTTAACATTTTAACATTTTAACATTTTAACATTTTAACATTTTAACATTTTAACATTTTAACATTTTAACATTTTAACATTTTAACATTTTAACATTTTAACATTTTAACATTTTAACATTTTAACATTTTAACATTTTAACATTTTAACATTTTAACATTTTAACATTTTAACATTTTAACATTTTAACATTTTAACGATTTTAACGATTTCAACGATTTCAACGATTTTAACGATTTCAACGATTTCAAAGATTTCAACGATTTTAACGATTTCAACGATTTTAACGATTTTAACGATTTTAACGATTTTAACGATTTTAACGATTTTAACGATTTTAACGATTTTAACGATTTTAACGATTTTAACGATTTTAACGATTTTAACGATTTTAACGATTTTAACGATTTTAACGATTTTAACGATTTTATCGATTTTATCGATTTTATCGATTTTATCGATTTTAACGATTTTAACAATTTTAACGATTTTAACGATTTTAACGATTTTAACGATTTGAACGATTTTAACGATTTTAACGATTTTAACGATTTTAACGATTTTAACGATTTTAACAATTTTAACAATTTTAACAATTTTAACGATTTTTACGATTTCAACGATTTTAACGATTTTAACGATTTTAACGATTTTAACGATTTTAACGATTTTATCGATTTTATCGATTTTATCGATTTTATCGATTTTATCGACTTTATCGACTTTATCAATTTTATCAATTTTATCGATTTTATCGATTTTAACGATTTTAACGATTTTAACGATTTTAACGATTTTAACGATTTTAACGATTTTAACGATTTTAACGATTTTAACGATTTTAACGATTTTAACGATTTTAACGATTTTAACGATTTTAACGATTTTAACGATTTTAACGATTTTAACGATTTTAACGATTTTAACGATTTTAACGATTTTAACGATTTTAACGATTTTAACGATTTTAACGATTTTAACGATTTTAACGATTTAAACGATTTTATCGATTTTTACGACTTTGAAGATTTTTAAGATTTTTACGATTTTTAAGATTTTTACGAATTTAACAATTTTAACGTTTTTAACGATTTTATCGATTTCATTGATTTTATCGATTTTATCGATGTTAGGTTCGAGCATAAACTTGCAATAGAGACCACAAAAGACCCGGGGTCGTTAATGTGGATGGTTTGATTTTTTTTCGATTTTATCGATTTTATCGATTTTTTTCGATTTTATCGATTTTATTGATTTTATCGATTTTATCGATTTTATCGATTTTATCGATTTTATCGATTTTATCGATTTTATCGATTTTATCGATTTTAAAGATTTTATCGATTTTATCGATTTTATCGATTTTATCGATTTTATCGATTTTATCGATTTCTACTATTTTAACGATTTCAACTATTTTAACGATTTCAACGTTTTTAACAATTTTAACTATTTTAACGATTTTAACTATTTTAACGATTTTAAAATTTTTTAGTCTTGAGTTTTTAGTTTTAAGTTGATTTTTCAGAGATTCTTTCCCACAAAACCTCCCACAAATGAGGTGCTGGGTATCGAGAAAGGGGGTGTTTCCTCAGTGGAAAGGAGCTGGAATAGACAATCGATAAATTCGTTACGGGCGATTATCGAGCGTGTGCATGTTGATGCTGTTCGGCATGTTTTTGGTCTCTTCTTCATCTCACAAAACCCCGAGACTCTTCAAAGGGAGTTTTCCTCGTGTTGTTGCAGCAGTTGTGTTGTGTTTGTTTACTGATCGCGTTCGATAGGCAAACGAGGCTGGCGAGCTTCTGCATGAACTGAACCAGCCAGCTGTTGTAGTTGGGTGTTCCCCTGTTTATCTGCCGCTTTTGGGTGGGGGTGGTGGTTTGGGAAAACTGCAAGACGCCGCCGACCGACAAGCGACGACCGTTTTCACGTGTTTTTGCCAGATTGAGCAGATAAATGTTGAAGCCGCCGCTACTAGTATGAAGAATTACTCGAGGGGCTGCGATGTTCCACTTGAAATGTATGATGACGAAATTATACAGAACCGTTGATTTCATTACAATCAGTATCACCTACTTTACACCTTAGACCAATTTCATACCTTATTACCACCTTATTACCAGGTACACCCATCAATTACACGGCTCCCATAAAAATACAACATTGATGTTGACGATCAAATACCACACTCCGCAGACCTCCCCTCCACCTGGGTGATCAAGTGTGAGGAATTACTGCTGGCACGATTTTCTCACCTTTTCCATTTCCCGTAAATTTAAACACCGCCTAACAAATCACCACCTCGGTGGGCTTGGCTCTCGAATGCTAATGATCATCCTGGCGCTGCCACCGCTGCTCTGGCTGCCTCGATGGTGTTAAACATCGGTGTCGATCGATTCCAATTCCGAACACAACTGGCGGGCGCAATTCGCGCTATTTGGGCTCGGAATGTAGTTCTAGAACAGAGTTCTAGCAGTTGGAACTCAAAGGTGGGAAATAATGACATTAGCAATTAATTCTGGTTCTTGCTCGCGCCTCGGCCAGGCACACTGAGAGAAGTTATTTGACAACATTCAGAACATTGAGAACTACAAAGTAGGAGTTCGATCGTGATCTCACGTTGAATAGTATCGAATAGGTGTCGCTCCGTGTAATCTTGACACTTTTGCCTAATGCTTTTAAGGGGCAATCTCTTCCGGGCGCACTCACGCGGGACACAAGTTTGCTTTTAGTCACAGTCATTATTTTGCCAAACTAGGCAGATGTCGGTCGGTTCCTCCTTCTGGGAGGTCGCCCCCAACGAGTAATTCCCGGTGTCACGACTTTCCGTGTGGCGAAAGTGCCAATGAAAGTGAAACACCGGGCGTCTCCATTGTTCTGTCCGGGAGACTTCAACCGAGCGGGAAACCCTAATCAACCACGGCGGTCACGCCGACCCGCGAAAAGTATGAATTTGCTTCCGGCTTTTATCTCGGGGCACTTTCACCCACTGCAGCAGTGCCATTGATACCGCGTTGAGCGATTTAATGAAGTGGTGCGACGCCGGTCATTTGAGCGTATCAGCGTGACTTGGCCGTTTGTGACCTCTCTGAATGGTTGCGTTGTGGAGCTTCGTAGCCACTTCGTTCGATCATTTCATTAGGTAGAAAGAAATCCAAGAAGAACAAGTTAAAATCTCAATATATGTTTTGTAAATGTTTCAAGACTACATAAAAGAGTCTATAACTTGTCGATGAGAACAAAACAAGACCGCACAGCTATCAACCGCTAGCAAGTCTCCAATCTAGAAGCAACACCAAGTAACTCACAGATCTTACCCAGCTGATCATTGTCACCGCTGGCGTCCCAGCAACAACCATGGGAAAATACCACCCCGGTGGTTCGCTTTCCCAACAGCATTCCACTTCAGCGAGCTGGAAAAAAAGGCTCAAGGCTGTCAGCTTCCGGCCAGCGCGCGAATCGGTCGCGTAATCGCCTCGACCATCTACACAGCCAGGTTTCAATCGCTGCGCCGATGGTTGCAAACACACAACAGGAAAACAAATAGTAATTATTATTGAGTAGATTTTTATTAACCACCAGACACTGATCGGAGATAATCTGATAATAATACTCATTATGCACCACCGCAGCGAGCAAAAAGCGCTGCACTTTGGAAGCAACATCGATGGCGTCCCAGCTATCGCACAACAAACAAGAACTTCAACGATGGTAGATTTTTCTGCAATTTTTTGTGCAATCGCTGAGCATTGTTTTTGTGGTGTGGTTTCAGGGCTTCTTAAAATGCTTATTACTGACTTCTAACCAAATCTTTCTTCTCATTTCCCATTACTAATTTCTCATTTTAAATTTCTCAATTCTCAATTTTCATTTCTCATTTCTCATTTCTCATTTCTCATTTCTCATTTCTCATTTCTCATTTCTCATTTCTCATTTCTCATTTCTCATTTCTCATTTCTCATTTCTCATTTCTCATTTCTCATTTCTCATTTCTCATTTCTCATTTCTCATTTCTCATTACTCATTTCTCATTTCTCATTTCTCATTTCTCATTTCTCATTTCTCATTTCTCATTTCTCATTTCTCATTTCTCATTTCTCATTTCTCATTTCTCATTTCTCATTTCTCATTTCTCATTTCTCATTTCTCATTTCTCATTTCTCATTTCTCATTTCTCATTGCTCGTTTCTCATTTTTCATTTATTTTTTCTCATTTCTCATTTCTTAATATTTTAATCCTGATTTCTCATTTTTTAAGTTTGATTTTTGTTATTTCTCATTTATAATATTTTACAATTTTTTTTAAATATCTATTTCTCAGTTTTCAATAATTTTTAGTCACCAAAACCAAAAATGAACATTTTTTTTTAATTGGCTTAATCTCTTTAGGTCCTTTCCTCATTTCAATAACGAAAAAGGATATTTTCGGTCATTGATTTGAATGAATTTCTGATCGATTTGGTGCCTTCGGTAAAGTTGTAGGTATTAATGAGGACAATAAAAAAAAGGCACACTTAAAAAATGCCGATAATTTAATTTACTTTTTTTGACAAAAAAAATAATTCACTAAAATCATTTATTATTGATTTTGAAAAAAAATGATATGTTGTAAAATAGAAATTTTACTCGATTTTTGTATGACTTCGAAAAGTACTTTACAAATTTTGTTTAAAAAAGCATCGTTTTGAAGGAAAGGTCACATACAATTTATTTTTTACTGAAACATGCAATTTTTCGCTATTTTTTTCTTCAAAATAATGTCGATGATTGTGAATTACTGAAAATATTTTGTTCGAAAAGTTAAAAGAAATATTTTTAAATTTCAAATACTGACAAAGGTAAAATTTGCAATATAATTCCCTTTTAAAATGTAAGTCTTGTTTCCATTTTTTTAAGATCACAGAATTTCACGATTTTTAAATTTTTAAAATTGGAAAAAGAAAAAATAGTTTCTGAGATATGGATACAGTTAATTTTATCACAAAAGCTGAAAACAAAACTTTTCGATTGAAAATTTGCTTTAGCATTAAAAACTCAATTTAAAAAATCGAATGTAATTTCTATTGTTCCAAAAACATAATTTTTCTAAAGTTTTTGTCCATACTTTTCTATGGTTTATGTCCCCTAAAACATATAATTTTTTTTAAAAATTAAACAATATGGAATTTGAAAAAAAATAATTTTCGAGAAAAAAGTATTTTGGAAAATCGTATTTTTTTCCACGCATCATTTTTTTACCATTTTTTCTGAATAAACATCAATATAATTTTACCGAAGACACCAAACCGATCAGAAATTTCTTTCCAAAGGTTATGAGATTTATGAGTAATTGTTGATTTTATTTACGATCTCAAATTAACTCAAATTTCTGAAGTTTTCGAAATCAAGATTTTTTTTTTTGAAAAATTGGCAACATTCTTGCATTCTTTTTTGACCAACTTGAGCCCTTGCCTAAGAGATTGCATTTTTTTTGGAGCTTCCAATAATGTTTATTTGGCATAATTATTTCGATGTGCGAAAATTATAATTTAAAAATTATTTTTTGTATCAATCTATCTTATTTCTGGCCAGAGTTGTAAGACAAAAATTATTAATAAATTTTTAAAAATTGAAGGCTCAATATTGATATCAGATTTTTTTTGTTTTAATGATTTAAACATATTTGAGATTATATTTTCTATCAAACAATTGTTTTTGAAGGTCAACGTAAGATCTTTGTGATAAATTCAGCTAAATGTATTTGTTTTGTAGACATATATTTTTAATCAAAAATACGACCTTAGCAGACAAGTTAATCAACCAATCTCATAGTATGAACAAAGGAGTTCTCCTTTTCAAAATGATTTTGAAACTTAGAAAATTTACGAAAAATTATGTTTGGCAAAAAAGTGCTTCATTTAACTCTGAACACAAATTAAATCAAGACCATAATTTGCCTCCAATGGTTGTCGATAACGTGCTCATTACTGAATTTAATTTTTCTGTTACTGTTTAAGAACCCCTTTATGCACCTGCCCGTTGGCCATCTTTGCAGAACATTGCCAACCTCACATTCTATCCCTTCTTTTTTCAGTTAACCCCATTGATTTGAGCCGAATTGAATGAGCTTCGCATAGTTTTTTCTCTTCATGCCACTTCAAAGCCTTGCGTTTTTACAGCCATACGAATTGCGATTATTACACGTTACGGTCATTTGCGGGCTGATTTCACGGCAGCTCCGACCCCTCGAGGGCAATGGTTATTATTGATTTTTTTTGTGTGTGTCAGTTTGCTACTTGCCAAGAGCACTAAGTGATTCTAATGTGCAAAACATCGCGTTGAAGTTGGTGAAGGTACCAACCAAAAGAGCATCCTGAAACACCTGAGAGAGATCCCGCCACCGAGTTGGAACTCTATCAACGAGATAATGATACACCATCGCAACGAAGTACAAACTTGCTGCAACTAGCCGACGTCGCCGCCGTCCTTTGGGGGTTATTAATTATCAATCGAACAACTGGGGCTCGCGATTGTTCGCGAGTTGGCGCGGGAGATCGAGAGGCATTTTATCGCTACCTAATTAAGTGTTATTACGCGATTCGAATGGGAAGGTGCTTTGGTCCAATGACCTGCGCAGCACAGCAGGCACCGACCGACTTTGGGGTAGCCAGCAGGATTTATTTAATTGCACACCTAGCGCACTGTGCAATTCCATGCTCACCCCTATGAACAGAAATAGAAATGTTGTGCAATCCTGAACTGCAGCTGCAAATCGAGTTGATCCTGCTGGGAGAGTTGAACAATTTGCAACATTTTTCGACTTTTTTTTTGTCATTTGCAATGGAAACCAAATTAAGAGCCCAACGGATTCCAGGACCCGCACCAAACAGCAAACCTCGAACTCATTGGTCAACCCCAGTGGAATCGTTGAAATTCCACTGACCTAGTCCGGCCGAGCAAAAGTGCAACAATTAAGCAGACCAAATCAGTGCAGATATTCGCCACCGGGGAGATAGTTTATCGATGCAATAGAGAGGTCCTACCGCGAGATAACCGCCGACGAGGAGGAGGTCCCTTCAGGGGCCAAACATACCGAGAGGCGAACAATTTCTGATCACTCCTTTTAAGGGAAAATCGAGAGGGGGGGACCTCTAAGCAGAGACAAAGAATCGAGTGCGCGATAGTTGGGTTGCATCATAGAGGGCTCTCTACCAAGTCTTAGCAATGGCTCATGTCGAGGGTCTACATTGTTTCACGAAATAAGACGGGAGGGGGGAAATGTGCAGCTTCCTCACCACTCCTCAAGTTGGCACGAACTGGAGCCCCCCAGGCTTGTGGAACAATATTTTTGCATTAAATTAATTAAATAAAGTATTTTTTAATGAATCAATTTTTGCTCGCGGAGATGATGCCTCTACACTGTAGAGTCTGCAGCGAACTCATGAAGAGATAAGTACGATGCATGGTTTAAAAGATGCTGGTAGAATTTGAGTCACGATGAGCGTAACTTGGTTGGTTTTATTTTAGTACAGCGTTTAAGTTCAACACTGAGTTAAGAAAAATAATAAAATATTTATATTAACGATGCCGATGCTAATTTTTAATAAATAAAAAAAAAGATAAATGAAGGAGTTTTTATTTCAACAATTCTTCCATGTCATCAGTCTTGGGATAATTGAAAGATGGTGTTCTACAAATCGACTTTTTTTTGTATTTATTTATTTGGACGAAACTTTGTCTATGCATTCTCAATGTCGAAAGAAGTCATTTAGCATAATTAGTTTTTCCATACAAGTCTCCAAACTTTTTCACTCCGCGTCATTTTGCCAAATTTTATTTTTTCCCTTTTATATGCATTCTTTTATAAGGGAATTTTGTTTCTAATTTTCGTTGAAAATTCAATAAATTGTTCAGAACTGTCAAGGATCAGAAACACGAAATGTAAGTGGACCAAGCTGGAAGAGGCCGTTGAACATCAAATCCATTTATGGAGGATATCGTCGCCATCGTGCTAACTTGTCGTACGTGCATTTTGGGCCAAATTGAGTTAAGAACGCTGTGCAGCTCAAAATGCCTCACCTTTTGACTTTCACAGATCCCCAAAATACGATTTCAATCCTGAGATATTCACCAAAAACCGAAAAAAACTCCGTGCATTTTTGTCACTTTACATATGAAAGTAGTTTCAATCTTGTCGTGCTATCTTATCACTCCCTGAAAATTGATGTAAGTGTGACAATTGGCCAAAGGGATTTCAGGTCAGGATGCGTTTGACGCACGTACAAGTTAGACTACTGTAAACATTTGTAATTATAACTCGGGACTCCAGCAACCAAATACAATCAAACTTCGGGACAATGCACAGAATGGTCAGCCAAACAAAACGTGTTTGTTATTGTTTACATTGCGTGCTCTACTTTTCGTTTATTAAAGGTCAAACAGAGTCAATTCAATCATCCTGGATGTGCAATTTGGTGAGATAAGGTTATTGTTCAAATAAGTGTAACTTCTTTGTTAGAACCAGCGAAACATTTGGAAATATTTATAAGGAGTGGACTTATTCGCTGCTAAAGGAACATTTCCACTTCATCCGATCTGCCTGTGTCCTGTCAAGAACCTGGGGTTTGACAATCGGGACATCACCACCATCTGGCTGTGTTTTTGAAGATTTCATTTTTCTTGGTGAGAGCTTCCCATCATTATTTGATATTTGATTATGTTCCCCAATAATTTAATATTATAAACTGAATAAACCCTCCAACCTCTTCCCCACTTTTCCATTCCCCAATCCTGAATTCCTCAACCCCAATTTTCCCATTTCCACTTCCCCCCTTAAATTATAATAATTTGCCAATTTACACTTACACACCACACCTAACTGATTCAGAGCGTTTGGTACGGTATGTCCACGCATCCTTCCTCCCCTGATGATTCTGTGAAATATGATCCGTTCACAGAATCTGTCTCTGCGATTAATGCAACGCAGTAGGCCTGGCCCGCGTGTGTGGATCAATCGGACCGCGCACTGGACTCCGATCCAGAGGTCGCCGGTTCGAATCCCGCGGCGGGCGCTCTAAAATTCTTTGTGTAAATATGGGTATTCGGCGCCGTCGCTCCGTGCCATACTTTCATACACTTAGGAGCCCAGGGCGGCGAAGTCCTTGTAGATAAAAAGGAAGACACTAGTGGTTGGTACTAGCAATGGTGGCCGACAGCTATAGAGTCAACTTCGTTTAGTAGGCCTGGCCGCATTAATTTTTGCTATACATTTTCGGGGTAAATCGGATGAACTGCAATCATTAATATTGACAACAAAGGACTTGGGGCGTAATCTAACCGCAAGTACTTCCAGGATGCTTTCTTCGGACTGGCTGCGCTTGTGTTTCAAAACTTTTTTTCGTAAAATCGTGATATCTCGTGACGTTTATAGGAAAATCCCTTATGTCTACATATCAAATTTTTTGTAATTGTCTGCTCTAAAACTTTGTAGAACATTGTTACACTCTAAAAAATAACCCTGCAAAGTTAGAAAAAACAAGAAATTTTAAAATGAAAAATTTTGTTCTAAATGAAAAAATGACCCTTCTGGGACAATGTAGATTCGAAAAGTACATTAAATATCCCATAAAATGACATGTTCCAAAAATTTTTACAGTCGAGTAACGGAAAATGGGAGAATTTTTAAAACTTTTTTAGTGTTTTTTTTTGATGAAAAATACGTTTTTTCGGAATTCTGAGTACGCCATCAAATCGGGCGTCTAATTTTACATAAAAGTCCCTTTGACACCAAATTTCTATCTCATCACCGTTTCAGGCTGCAAATTATTGAAAAACACCTCTTTTTTCGCATGTTCAAAAATGGAAGGGGTCGTACCGCCCCTCCGTCACGAGATATCGAAAAACGGACCTCGGATTCGTGATCAGGGACAAAAGTTACCCCTTAGGACAAATTTTCACGCAAATCGAAGGGGGGTCGGGGCAACTTTTCCCGATTTCGTGTGAGTTGGTAGAGAATTACCCATCTGGAAATGCCACATTTTTCAAGTGCATCCCAGAAAAAAGATTTATCGTTACCTGTTCCAAATTTTGTCAGATTTCGACAGATTTTACATTTTCTGCCAATTTTGAACATTTTTTGGATTCAAATGAACGAGTTTGAAAATAAAAAAAAACTGGTAAAAAATTATTTTAAAGAAAATGTAAATTCAACCGATATGAGGTCGAAAATCAATTAAACCAGAACCAGAATTGTGCAAGTTTTTGAATTTATTCATACCCTTCCTACCCTTCCCTATGTTTAAAAGGCGGAGTAAATTTCTTACAATTTTTCTCTCTGGAATTAATAAAAACGAGCAATCAGTTTCTGGAATACGGCCTCACAAAAAAAATCGTATAGATAAAAATGTTTTTTTTTTTAACTATCACCTAATTAGCCTGTAATTTCCACTGACGATATCTCGAAAACGTTTGCCAAATTTGCTGATCTTTTCAATAAATATAAATTCATAATTTTAAAATCAAGATGAATTTTTCAATTAATGGAATGAGTGATTGATCTCCAAATAGATTTTTTTCCTAATTTCACAGTTTAGTCCTAGTCATAAAATTTTGGTTTTGGATTGTTCAAAAATGAAGTAATTGTACATTTTTGAAGTTGATGTCAGTAAACGCTTCAGTTTCGTCATGGTATGATGGTTTTGGGATCCCTGAACAATGTTCAGTGAACATGCTCCAATTTACGAACTTTAATTTATGTGAATTTCTTGCGAAATAATAAAGTTGTAAACTTCAGGTATATTTGGATTTCGGTTTCTCAGAATTTAACCATGGATGCACCTTGCTTGATACCATGTAATCATAATATCATTTGTACCCAAAATTTACAACTTTATTCTTTCGCCGTAAATTCGCTGAAATGCAATTCTGTCGAGTGTCGAGAGTCCAAATCCATCATACCTTGACTAAACTTATGCGTTTACTGACATGAAATTCAAAAATGTTGAGTTGTGTAATGAATTATTGCTAGGACGATAAAAAAAATCTGTAAAAAATCAGCCATCGATATCAAACAAAGTGAATCGCCTCTAATCCTTTCAAATCAAGCAAGTCATCAAAATGTTTCCCCATCACTAAGGAAAAGTGAGTTGTTTGCAATCATGTTTGTGCGATTTCATTTTCCTCCCCGATGAGAAAACCAATAAATTAATTCCACCCCATTCATTCATCCTCTCCGGCTGAGCGTGCACTTTACCGTCGAACAGGGAGTACACATTGCAGGTGCACGACCCGGTGCTGCTGCTGCCAATATGACGACTTGTAATGCGCTTTTGATTAATAAACTTATAAACATTTTTCGAGTTTCTCATAAACTTTTCTCCCTTCACGGTTGATCAGCGCAGGCTTTAAGGTGCACTTGCTGATTGTCGACTGTTGCGGGGGGTTGTGAAGCGTTGATTTGGCGAGGTTTGCTGTGACGAACATGTGCATTGATCCCGACGGTCATTGCATCAATTTAAGGTTCTACCCTAATGAAGTTGGAGAGATCACTGCCATTCAATTACTCTACGGGTAGTGCAAGGCACACCACTTGGGGACCATTATGCCGCGTTGGACCTCAACGGTTGGCATTAGCATTAGCCAGCATAAATAAATAAATAATAAAGTTGTAGCTCGGCTAACTAACCTACCCCGTCCGGGCAGACAGCCACACGGGCACTTCTAATCCAACGAGTCCAATCAATCGCTCTATTGCACGGATCAGCGCTGAGATCAGCGCTGTCTCCAGAAGAGGTTGATCGCTGAAGTCGCGCAGCTTGTCACGCATCCTTCCCAGTGGAATCCGGACGACCTGCTTCAGCGTAGAGTCGCAAAGTCGTTCTCCGCACAGATGACGGTCCCAAGATAAATTCACTTTCGGAATGATGTTGTCAACCGGCGAGCTCCGTTGCGCGGCGGTAACACACCGACGCTCGTTCATCATTCGATATTCCGTTCATTCATAAGATTCCGGCGAGGGCTCATTCAGGCTGAAGTTCACGTGGGCCAAGCAAATAAGTGGACAAGCAAACAGAAAACGAAATCGGCCGGAAAATTTATTTCTGTCGCTGGAGAGTCGATGTTTGCCGAGTGAGCAGCTCAAGTGATCCTGCAAATGTTACATTATTCAAAGGTAGCTGTCGGCTTTAGCTGAACGGACGTCGTTTATTTGTGCACTTTATGGCGCGCTCAATGGCTTGACACTTGGGTGTTTGGTGTTAATTACGCGCAAAATGAAGTGGCTTCAAAAGACAACGCTGAACAATGATTTATCTTGATGGGATGCTGGGAAGACTTGTGAATGCAAATGAGATGGGCTGTGAGTCTATCAGGTATTCATTAGAATCAATTTGAGCAGTATTGACTGACAAGTACTCAATTAAGAAACATAAAAGATGCTTGTATATTTTTTTTATTTTTAGAAGTTTGGCTTTCTGTTTAAGTTTGATACATTTCATGTTTCTTCAAACATGCACAAAACCAATAAAAAAATGTTGCCAACTTTCGAACAGCAGTTCGAACATCGACTTTGCATGATTCGTCTCAATAAGGAAACACTCTCGCCGGCCAGAGCGCAGCTCTAAATCACCCATCTGAAGGCAATTACAACGCGAGTGCGCCGGCGCACCACGTTATCACCTAGTCTACTAAAGCTTTAATCCTACTTAAAACCTCACATGCACACTCCACCAAGCTTAATAACCATCGGTCGTAACCGTTTATCATCGCCCGATTGAATCAATTAACTGCCTCAGAAACAGTTTTTCCTCAAATCGTGCATTCTGGACCATCACCTCGCGTCTTTTCCGAGGTCTGGGGGTGGTGGTGGAAGACACCAGGAGGGGGGTGGCGAGCACCGTTTTTCACGTTTTTCAGCACAACATCAACTAGACCTGCACCCCGGGTGCTGACGAAAAATTGGCCAAACGTGCGCGAAAACCAGCTCAAAATCAATTAAAGAACCGGTACCTTTAACAAGACCTGCACGAATAAGGAGAGTCTGCTCTGATGTCGTAGGGGACGAGTGTTTGCCTTAAGAGGTAAATTGGATGCAAAATTCATCTTTTCGAAATCATCTAAAAATTAGGTTTCATCAAATTTCTAGCTTATGCATCAATTGACCACCCTCCCCTACACGCTCCAAAAGGCGACAATTAGCTGTGTGTGTTCCATAAGTCAGGCCTCCGCACATGCTGCTAAGGAATCTCATCAGCTTATGGCTTAATCGTGCCCGGTGATAATAAATATGTTTATGAGTAATTGAATTTTCCTCCTCCTTAACTGTTAGTCACTCACCGAGGGGAGCTTTGGCTGAAAAGAGACAACGCACGACTAATCTAGCGCGTAGCGCGAGATGAAAAACGACGACTTTTAGCGCCTGACAGGTCGTAAATACATTACAATCTGGTTGCCAATGGCCAACCGCGGACAGGTGGTTCTGGAAGAATTTGCGTGCGCGAAACTTGCAGGACTTGCGCGGATGCTGCGACTTAAGCTTGCGTTACTTGTGCAACATTCTTGCAGCATAAGCTGGGTGCTGATTAGCGGCCTTTGAAGCCGGCTATGCTAAGCAAGCGGATGACGACAAAGTACACGGCGGAGACACATGTTTTAGACTGCATTAAATTAACGACGCTGCTAATCTTAATCGCTTCAGCTCAGAGGAGCGTGATGAGCTGTTGCATACCGAAGGATTAATTCTAGAGTTTTGATTGAAAAGGTCTTACAAACATAGGGACCATCCATAAACCACGTGGACACTTTCTTGAAATCGCAGACAACCCCCCCCCCCTCCTCTTGGACAATTTCCATACTAAACAAATCTTTTTTGTATGGAGCGTGGACAATCTCTGAATGTCACATTTTTGCCTTCCTCACTGAGGTAAGGCTATAATCCTGCTCTAAAAATGAACTTCGTATAAAAACGTCTTAGACCCACCTTCATGTATACATATCGACTAGAAATCGAAAACTGAACAAATGTCTGTGTGTATGTGTGTGTGTATGTGTGTGTGTATGTGTGTGTGTATGTATGTATGTGACCAACAAACTAGCTTATGTTTCTCGGCACTGGCTGAACCGATTTGACCCGAACTTGTTGCATTCGACTTGGTTTAGGGTCCCATAGATCGAGTTTTATACAGATTGAAGTTTTGATAAGTAGTTCAAAAGTTATGTATAAAAATGTGTTTTCACATATATCCGGATCTCACTTAAATGTATGTAAACTATGTTCGGGTCCATCATCCGACCCATCGTTGGTAAGGTTATTAAAAGACCTTTCCAACGAGTCCAAAACATTGAAGATCTGGCAACCCTGTCTCGAGATATGGCTTCTTAAGTGATATTGATGTACTTTTTTGTAGCCGGATCTCACTTAAATGTATGTAAACTATGTCCGGCTCCACTATCCGACCCAACGTTGGTTAGGTTATCAAAAGACCTTTCCAACGAGTGCAAAACATTGAATATCTGGCAACCCTGTCTCGAGATATGGCCTCTTAAGTGATATTGATGTACTTTTTTGTAGCCGGATCTCACTTAAATGTATGTAAACTATGTCCGGCTCCACTATCCGACCCAACGTTGATTAGGTTATCAAAAAACCTTTCTAACGAGTGCAAAACATTAAAGATCTGGCAACCCTGTCTCGAGATATGGCCTCTTAAGTGATATTGATGTACTTTTTTGTAGCCGGATCTCACTTAAATGTATGTAAACTATGTCCGGCTCCACTATCCGACCCGACGTTGGATAGGTTATCAAAATATCTTTCCAACGAGTCTCAAACATTGAAGATCTGGCAACCCTGTCTCGAGATATGGCCTCTTAAGTGATATTGATGTACTTTTTTGTAGCCGGATCTCACTTAAATGTATGTAAACTATGTCCGGCTCCACTATCCGACCCAACGTTGGTTAGGTTATCAAAAGACCTTTCCAACGAGTGCAAAACATTAAAGATCTGGCAACCCTGTCTCGAGATATGGCCACTTAAGTGATATTGATGTACTTTTTTGTAGCCGTATCTCACTTAAATGTATGTAAACTATGTCCGGCTCCACTATCCGACCCAACGTTGGTTAGGTTATCAAAAGACCTTTCTAACGAGTGCAAAACATTGAATATCTGGCAACCCTGTCTCGAGATATGGCCTCTTAAGTGATATTGATGTACTTTTTTGAAGCCGGATCTCACTTAAATGTATGTAAACTTTGTCCGGATCCATCATCCGACCCATCGTTGGTTAGGTAATCAAAAAACCTTTCCAATGAGCCCAAAACATTGAAGATCTAACAACCCTGTCTCGAGATATGGCCACTTAAGTGATATCGATGTACTTTTTGGAAGCCGGATCTAAAAAATAGATGAAACTTGTGTACAGCCATTGTTGTGAGGAAGGCTGCAACCACATAGGTGGATTAAGTTAGTTTTTTTCAAACATTCTAATAGGGTAATTCTCTACCAGTAAGTTTTGCCTTCCTCACTGAGGTAAGGCTATAATCCTGCTCTAAAAATGAACTTTGTATAAAAACGTCGTAGACCCACCTTCATGTATACATAACGACTCAGAATCAAAAACTGAACAAATGTCTGTGTGTATGTGTGTGTGTATGTATGTATGTGACCAACAAACTAGCTCATGTTTCTCAGCACTGGCTGAACCGATTTGACCCGAACCTGTTGCATTCGACTTGGTTTAGGGTCCCATAGATCGAGTTTTATACAGATTGAAGTTTCGATAAGTAGTTCAAAAGTTATGTATAAAAATGTGTTTTCACATATATCCGGATCTCACTTAAATGTACGTAAACTATGTCCGGATCCACCATCCGACCCATCGTTGGATAGGTTATCAAAAGACCTTTCCAACGAGTCCAAAACATTGAAGATCTGGCAACCTTGTCTCGAGATGTGGCCATTTAAGTGATATTTATGTACTTTTTGGAAGCCGGATCTCACTTAAATGCATGTAAACTATGTCCGGATCCACCATCCGACCCATCGTTGGATAGGTTATCAAAAGACCTTTCCAACGAGTCCAAAACATTGAAGATCTGGCAACCCTGTCTTGAGATATGGCCATTTAAGTGATATTTATGTACTTTTTTATTCCGGATCTAAAAAATAGATGAAATTTGTGTACAACCCCATCAAATCAGCCATTGTTGGTAATGAGAGAGGAAGGCTCCAACCACATAGGTGAATTAAGTTAGTTTTTTGAAAACTTTTTCTTACTCTTGTCTATTCCATAGTTAAAAGTAATAATTTTTCGATTGAATTATGATGTAAAACACAGCTGAAAGGAACACCAAAACTCTGTTATGTACCTAAATGAACTCATTGTAACTTGATTATTCACAAATAAAACCGAATTGAATTGAAAAAAAGGAATTCTCTACCAACTCACATGAAATCGGGAAAAGTTGCCGCGACCCCTCTTAGATTTGCGTGATACTTTGTCCTTAGAGGTAACTTTTGTCCCTGATCACGAATCTGTTTTTTATATCTCGTGACGGAGGGGCGGTAAAACCCCTTTCATTTTTTTTCGTAAAATCGCGATAATACGTGATGTCTATAATTATGTTTATATATCAATTTTTTTTAATTGTCTGTTCTATAACTTTGTAGAACATTGTTACACTCTAAAAAATAACTCTGCAAATTTACAGTAAACATGAAATTTTAAAATGATTTTTGCCTTCCTCACCTCAATGAGGAAAGGCTTTAAAATCACTCGAAAAATGAACTTCTTTATTTGACCTCGTAGACCCACCTTCACGTATACCTATCGACTCAAAATCAAATTCTGAACAAATGTCTGTGCGTGTGTCTGGATGTGAGTCCGTGCACCGAAAAATATGCACTCTCCGGACTGGCTGAACTGCTTTGGACCGTTTTGGTCTCCGATCCGTCTTGGGATCCCACAAGATCCTAGTTAATATTATGAAGTTTAGAAAAGTACTTCAAAAGTTATGCTAAAAAAACGATTTCAGCTAAACTTCTGAAGATTGTAAAAAGGGTGGATTTTGTAAGAAAACCCGTAATGCTATATATATTATTAGAAAGGTATTTGAAAGACCTTTCCAACGCGTTAAAAAGATTGAAGATCTGACAACCCTATCAAATGTTATAAGTACTTTAGTGTTTTTGATACACTTTTATTTATACACTTTTTTGAGGATGAGTTGTGTCTTTACTTTATGAATGTGAGGAAGGCACCAACCTTGATTAAGTAAGGTTTTTTTTGTTTAAAATGAAGAAATGACCCTTCTGGGTTAATGTAGATTTTAAAAGTACATTAAATTGCTCTTAAAATGACATGTTCCCAAAAAAAATTACAGTTGAGTAACTTAAAGTCGTCAGCTGTGTGCTATCTTGTGACATAGACCATTTTGGTCGAAAATGAGTTAATGATGACGTTTTGCTTTTTTTTGATTTTGGAAACTCGCTTCCGTTTCCCGGATATCGCAATACACACTTGTGACATAGATCAATTTATCATCAAAATGATTGTGCACACTTGTGACAAGTAATACATGTTGTTGGAAAATGTGGAAATTTTTTCTTGTTTTTCACCAATTTATGTACACACATACTTTCTAAAGGCAATGCAACCTTTTGTTTATAAAAATATACTGATTAAGTCGATTAAACCATTGATTTGAGCTTATTTTAGTTTGTATGGGAATTCTGTGCACACTTGTGACACGTAGTAAAAACTTTCGAAACACACTTGTAACACGTGCTTTTCAGACTTTTGTTTACATTATTTACTGTATCTTTTAACTGGTGTAACCAAATTAGTTGAAACTTGGAGCGTTTGTTAAGCGATAGTATACAAACCGATTGCTTCAAAAAGTTTGGCTCTATCATTAATAGTTTTGAAATTATTTACCAACAAACTTTAAAAATCGATTTTCTCGAAAAGTACTAAATGGTCGTTGTCACAAGATAGCACACAACAGACGAAGTGGCATAGTTTTGAATACTTTTGTATTGTTTTTGTTCGATGAAAAATCCTTTTTTCAGAATTTTGAATACGCCATCAAATCGGACGTCCAATTTTACATAAAAACCCTAGTAACATTTTTAAACTTATATGTTTTATCATGGTTCTGCAAACCTTCATACGGCCTATATGGGCTTTTATGGCCTACTTAAAACCTAAAATGTTACTAGGGAATCCCATTGATACCAAATTTCTACCTCATCACCGTTTCAGGTGGCAAATTATTGAAAAACACTTCTCTTTTCGCATGTTTAACTCCCCCCCCCCCTCCGTCACGAGATATAAAAAAGGGACCTCGTATTCGTGATCAGGGACAAAAGTTAAACCTTAGGACAAAGGTTCACGCAAATCTAAGAGGCGTCGGGACAGCTTTTTTCGATTTCGTGTGAGTTGGTAGAGAATAACCCTTTTGATTTTTATGAATTTGGAAGCTGGTTTAAAAAAATCCTTCTGAATTGTATCGAAGGTCTATAAAAAAGCAAAATGCTTGTTTCATAAAACATTCAACTCTGTAGCTAAAGCTAACAACATCAATCAAACAGTATTGACAAATTGGTACTCGAAAACATCAAACCGAAGCGCTGACGCGCTACCGAACGATGCAAACCCTCGCTCAACCTGTGTCAATGAAGTCATGCAGGTTCCAAATAAGCCGCTCGCCGTCAAATTATCCTTTCAATTCTAGTCGCGCGAGCCATCCCGAAGAGTCCGCGTCACAGTCCTTAATAGTTTGCCCATCGCGCTGCAGTAGCATCTCGAGAGGGGGTAATTTCTGCCTGCGAAAAAGGCACGGAATTATCTTAATGGACGTTTCAAAATGCCCATTAGCATCTGTGATTGACATTAGCCGCTGCCGCTAAGGGGGACGCAGAAGAGGCTTCGATCAGTACACACGTGTGTGAGCACGCGAGAGATTTCAATTGCAGAAGACGAACCCCACACTGAGTGGACGACTACTTCGGAGAGTGCGAAGGTCATCAGTAGTGGTTCAAGGCGCAGCCCAGGTGCAGTGGCGGCGCACATGCTGTTCACAGTCGTAACTAGAGCACGGACATGTTCATTTGAATGTGTTTCGTTTAATTTAGTGCCGTGAACCTGCAAATACGGACTCGATTTTGATATATGATGTATTGAAAGTATACTAAACCACTCGCCAAACTTTGTAGCACATGTGAACTAAATGGCCACGGCCAGTCGACGTCCCAGGCATTCCGAGGAGCGTGATCATAAATTTTGCACGCTGGCGGTGACCTCGACCGGAGTTGGACGTAGATAACCCGTCTGTCTCCCATAGGTGCTGCAACAATGTCCAGCGCCGTACCTTGCCATTGACCCCGGCCGGAGTCGTGCAGTGCCGTATTCAAAATTGAATTAGACAGTTGACCAAACTGGGGCGCGATTGACGTGTGTCCTTCCGTCAAATTATGCCCGCGTGTGTGCGATTATGCTGGGAGACATGATTAATCACCTGTTGCACAGTGGGATCATTTGCGGTAAAACGTTGGTCAAAACTCGCCAAAGGTCATCGCAGCAGCCTCCTCCAATAGAAAAAGTATTACCGAATATGATTGATAGATCCACCGAAACCGGTTCTCCGGATCAATGCAGCAGTACAAAACCGTGAAATGTGATGTCATTGTTATGTAAATTGACCCACTGCGGGCGCAGCATAAGCTCGAAAAGGGCCATCGAATTATCGAATTGCCAAGTGGGCATTATGGCCAACCAACCTACCATTTCATGGCGTGTGCTCGCGCAGAAATTGAGAGAGGATTAATGGTTCCATACGGTTTATACGAACTTTTAGCTTGCAGCGATCAGGAAGATTGAAATGTGACTTTTGGTTTCCATGCTGGCGGAATGATTGGGAAATGGTTGGCATTTTCGCGAATGTTTAACTGATTGGGTGGCTCATGAAGCTTGCGATGAGTTTTTGTGCAATTTATTAGACTGTGGAGGGGTAGTAATGTCATAATTTTTGACAGATCAATTAACGAAAGGGCAATTCAGTCCAATTATTTCAATGTATTGAAATCAGTTCAAATTCCTTGTGATTTTGAAAATTCGGTGAACTTCGAACTCTAGTCTAGGTTGAAAACAAAATTCGCCTAAAAATCGCTATAACTCAAAACACAAATAACCTATGAATGGCAAGTTTTATGTTTTTTTTACGATCCATATTCTACTGATTTTCCACATATAAATTACCAGTATAAGAAAGATATTTATACCCTTTGCGTATTATCGTAATTAAGATTTTCTGATGGCTACTAAGGTTGTTAACAATAAAATAATTGAGGTTTGATAACGATAACGATAGTTCTATCGTCATCTTTGGGATCTATCGTTATCGTTATCATTATCGTTATTTCGGTGATTCTATTGACGATATTTTTATCGACGATAACGAAAGATAGCCTATTATAAAAATATTTCAAAAATTAACTTAAAATTAAACTAGGTCGAATTTTCAAAACCGGCTCCGTGGCTTAATGGTTACGGCTTCTGCCTCACAAGAAGAAGGTTCAGGAATCAAATCCCGGTCGGTACCTTTGAAATTTGGAATCAGGAATTGGAATAAAAACGAAACTGAATCAGGTAGGATTCGAACTCACACCTCTAGATTGATGGTCTGGGACTCTAAACAGTCGGCCATCTGAAGGTTATAAAACATGTTGTATTCTTCTCATATTAAATACGCTCTGATCCCTGATTTGCCTGAAGGGATTGGGAGTCTTAAGATAGATCAAGGGTCCATCTGGTGCTTGCTTCTATGTTAAGGCGGGGCCGAACAATGCCCAACGACCTCGGAATAGGGGGATGGCGTCGCTATTTTTAGACCACGTTTTCCACTTTTTCTCATCGAAACCGACTACTTTATCGACTTCATTTTGCTGGGCGAGATAGGACGCCGTCTATTTTTAGACGATGACTCAGCACTTTTCCACTCTTGCGCTTAAAAAAACCAGGTGGCAGCACGATGTAACGCCATGTCCCTATTGGGCCGCTAGGATCTCTGCCATTCTGAAATGGGTCGTTGGAAGCAGCGCGAGGGCTATCACCACCTAATACCCGGGACTGAGATAAGTTGTATCAGTATTCGGTATATACAAAATCTGATACAAATTATACATTCCCATAATTTTGCTACCGGTTAGCGGGTATTGGATTGGACCACACACACACAAAAAAAAATCAAACCATCCACATTAACGACCCCCGGGTCTTTTGTGGTCTCTATTGCAAGTTTCTGCTCGAACCTAGGAGTTCGAAGGCTTGAATGGGGAGAGCACCCAAACCTCTTTCTACTCCAAGGAACCTTCCATCCCAGTGTTTGAACTGACGACCTTCGGATTGCGAGTCCAACCGCCGCCAGCGATTCCACCGGAGTAGGCTTGGTTTGGTGTGTTGTTTGTACTTATGGCATGGAGACGACTCCTACACCTGGAATGACTTATCGGCCTAACAACAACTAAGGCCGGGACCGACGTTTTACTTCCTCATCCGATGGAAGGTTGGAGCAGATGGGAATCGAACCCAGAATCATCCGCTTACAAAGCGGACAGCGTAACCATTCGGCCACGCACTGCCACACACACACACACACAGGTCGAATTTTCAAAACTATCTCTTGTTTTGATAATTTAGTAAGTTTCAAACAATAAAAACTAAAAAAAATCATAAAATACCGTATTTTTTGAAAATATTTAATTTTCATGATTTGCAATATGGGTATAACACGAAGCGAAATTGGTATACTTTCTCACTGTATTTTTGGAATTATATGCTCTAGTTTTCACAAAATACCGTGTTTTTTTCGAAAGTTCTAAAATTTTCAAAAAATACAATATGATTTTCAACTGATTTGAAATTTTGCATGAGTTTTTATTGTTTAAGAGTTTTTTTTAAATATTATTTTGACGGTATTCTAAGAAAATTTAAGTATTTCATTCAAAAAACTTAAAAACATTGAAAATCCATATAATATTTTAAATCGTTTGATACTCATATTGCAAATTACGAAAATTTGAGTATTTTTGAAAAAATACTATATTTTGTGAAAATTTCAGCATAACAAACTCTAATAAAAGTGAAAAAGCTTACCCAATTTCGCTTCTTTTTATAACCATAATGAAAATTTTTAAATTTGAGAATAAATACGGTATTTTGTTAATTTTTTTAAGTATTAATTTATTTAAAAAAAAAATTAAATATGATATTGATGGATTAAAGATTTTAAAAATGAGCAATCGTTTGATAGATCAATCAGTAAATGAAAAATGCATCATGTCACTTTATTCAAATATTAAAACATTTATCAAGCGTTTGCTATTTTGAGCTTTAAATTTCAAGTATCACCATCAAGTACCAAAAAGCTTGAAGAGAAAAAAAAACAAACATGACCCACTCTTGAAGCTTCATTGCTCCAGCCAAGGAATTCAACTTGTCCAAGCTGAGGATATATGGCACACACGAGCTAGATAAAATCGAGCTCATCTCGAACTTTGATGAGTTTTCTTTTATTTCGGGCTCGAAATAACAAACAAGCTTTCGAAGCGATATGTTTTGCTGCAGCTTTTGTTAACATTGCTTTAATAGGGGAGACTGGTTAAAGTTTGTTTAAAAATTCACTTGAGCTCAAATTTGAGTTTTTAATACGATATTTCAAAATTACTTATTTCGGGTTTTGACCAAATTTTGAACCCAAATCTCTCAATAAAGCAACCAGCCTTAAAAGAAGGAAGCGAAAAAAAAATCCTTGAGGTCAAACATACACACCAAGGCACCTCCTTGCTGATGTGACCCACATCCTCAAAAAAGTGGGTCTTTGGTGCAAATTTGCGAAAGTTTTTCACCCCTTGGCACGACGATACAGGACAACAGCGACGACGACGTCGTCGTTCAGACGCGACAAGATATCTCATTTTTCATCCTCGTTCCACCCTTGCAGAGGTCCTCCCCGCGGACGTTGTTGTTCTGCGCGTGGACCAAGTGTTTTGAACGCCACGCAGCTCGCAGATAAAGGCTTATCTTTACGGCACATTTTATTTGCTTAAATTTGCTTGTAGCTCATAATTTTGGAAACTTTATTAAAGTTTCGCGCGACGGAGGACCCAATAACCGATGGCCCCAGCAGCTGCCCCCCTCCCTGGTTCGGGCCATCGTGGATGATTTTATTTTCTTCGCAGGCCAACCAAGGAGCGTACCCTCTGTTGATGAGGTTGGCGATAATTTTTATCTTAACGACGTTATATGCTCGTTGAAACTTATTGATTTAATGTTCTCATTATCTTGTATTAATGGCAAGCCGGGGAATAACCGGTGGGAGTGACGGACAAGCGGAAGGTGATTGTTTCGCAGAACTCTGTGTGGGTCACGTTGAAGATGTCACCGAGATGGGCTGGGTGCAGGCATTGTTCGATCATCGGTACTGGGTGGGCTTAAGATTAAGTTTAATACAATAATTTGTGAGAAAATACACAGAAAAATTGGTTGAATTTATCACATTTTTTATCGATTTGAAGCAACATAAATTATTTCATCAAAATCATGCTACGAAATTTCATTTGAGGCCGTTGCAAATATTTTATGTCCCTCGACTCTGACCAAAGTTGAGGTTAAGAAGGGGAAATTACAGACAATGGTATGAACGTTTGAATGAAAAAATTGTTTTAAAATGCATTTTACACTAGCCTAGTTATTTTGCAATCAATTGTTTTAAAATTATCTACGTTTTGATGACAATTTTATTCTTTGCAAACAAACAAAAATTGCGATACTCTGCCCATAATTGAAAATTCGGCTATTATGCCAAATCAAGTATTCCGAGAAAAACGCATTTTAGTGTTTGTCACAAAATCTCCGTCAAGGCAATTTTCCATAAGAGTGGCATATTAGCCGTTTGGTTTTTCGCATCGGCAGCCAAGTCTAAACACTATTTCAGTGAATTTCAAGTTCCAGAAGATGCGTTGGAACAGCCTCTACCACCTGTTGCTAATATCTCGTTTTTGCTAAAAGTGGATATTAGCCGTTTTTTCAATGGTGGGCAGTACTGTACATTGGAATTTCACCGAAATTCGAAATAGTTTTCATTGAGCCCAAACATGCTAAATATGATTTAAAATTGTTTTCAGTTGATAAGATATCGGTTTCCGTTAAAATTTTGAAGTTTTTTGAGAAAATATTTTATTGCTCTCTGATTTTCGAGCCGATTTTAAACAGAGGATAGAAATAAACTTTGTAAAATATTTGCAACGGCCTTAATGTAGAGGACAAAAATTGCTAGAAAAAAAATCACGTTGTGAAATTGTGAATTTATCGTGAAACTTATCACATTAAATGAATACAAACCATTTTGAAAACCTCCATACTTAGCATAATTATCAAGTTCTAAACACTTAACTTGAAATTGTTAAAGAATTTAGCTACTTTCTTGAAAAGGGCTTTTAGAAGCTAATCAATACGTCAAATCCCATTTCATTTCAAACTTCAAGGCTAGAAGCAACAAGAGAAAGAAACGCCACATCGATAGGCCACTTAGCTCTACGTTGAAAGCAATAATTAGCCTTTTGCCTGTCCTTCTAGTGTTGACTGTGATTGATGAACAGTTGACAGCTGGCACACTTTAGTAATGCTGATGATAGTTAGGTAGCTGTTTAACTGAAACTGAAATTTCGTATTGATGATTTTGAATTAATCTGAACGAAAAAACATCAAATTTTAATTTTGTTACTGTTATGCATTTAGGAAACGCAATGCTGCAATTAGCAAAATGATGGGTTCATGTTTCTCGAAATCTTGCCTCACATAAATTAATGTGATTTACACAAATAAAAAAATAACGTTCCCAAGATTCGCTCAACCGAAAATGCCAATTCATGATATCAACTTTCTTCCCACCCATCGATCCTCATGCAGTGCTGCAATTGCAATTGCTATAATTTATATTCAATTAGAAACACGATATGCACCCGGCATTCAAAGACTCATTTTCGCACTAGCGCCAGGCCGGGGCCAAACGAAATGCCCTTCTTCATTTTGTGAGATAAAAATTACTATGATTAGGGACGGTGGCGGCGGCCAGGCTCTGGAAAGAACCGTCGGTGGCCGCCGCCAGTTGGTCATCGTTAAGTGATTCCTTGCATGTTTACCCTACTCTCTTTTTCAGGCTCTCCATAGAAGAGTATCGAGTTCTCGTCCCCCAGCCCCCCTTTTCAGTTTAATTCCTCTGCAGATTGAGCATTTGGCCTTATTTTCGGTCAGTTTCGACCAGATTTGCGAACACAATAAAACGCCTTTACGACCCAAGGCTCTTCAACTCCCTACCTCCACTGCTGTTGGTTGGTGGTTGGTAATGACCTGGGCTCGAACGGTAATTTGACGACATCAGGAATCAATAATTACATAAATTTTAATTATATACGTCTTTCAACCCGGGAGGTGTGCGGGCGAGAAGAGAAGCCTGGAATTTCATTCTCCACGCCTTTTCGGTGTTCCAAATGAAGGCAGCAAATCTTCGTGTGCGGAAGATTCGGGGACCACCCGATTGGAGAGGTATAAAAATATTGGAGTTTTTTTTTTTTCAAATAAAAAAAAAATATTATAAAAGATGAAAATGATTTGCCGCTATTGATTTAGACCAGTGCTAATATTTTTCAAACGCTTAAAAAATAAAAGAAAATAAAAATTGAAATAACCAGCCACTGTTTTAACATTTTAATGAGTGCATTAAAATGCATTTACCACTATTTCAGTTTTTTTTGTAATCAGTCGTTTTAAAAAATTGTAAAATTTGACGAAAACAAAAATTTTATCGACCTCAGACGTTCACAAAAAAGTAAAACATTAAGATCAACTGTGTCAAATCAAGCTCAAATTTTGTAGTTGTCCAATTAAACAATATCCAAATTTTATTTTAATTTTTACTACCAACATGGTGACCAACATGGTTTTAAGACCACCTCAAAGCATTACTTTTAGCATATGATATGATTTTTTTTATTTAAAAAGAGTGTTCAAGATGATTATCTAGATTAAATTATGGTGAGCTTGAACAAAAAATAAATTAATTTACAGTGCTGATCCGTTTGGTTGGAATCAGTCATTTCATATTGTGATAAGATGTTATTAATTTTGAAACCGTTTTAAATTTATTAATTGTTACTGTGATTTACTATTTTTTTTATAAAAGCAGTTCTGTAGGATTTAACAAACTTTTTTGAGTTTATTTTTTTTTTGTTTTTTTTTTTATTTAGATGAAACATTGTCAATGTCTATGTTAGAAGATGAAAAAAACGACATGAAAAATACGATTTTTTGATTTACTTTTTAGGATTAAAAGTTATTAGAAAAAAAATTGACATTTTGGCAATCAAATACTAAAAATCATTTTTAATGCTTTGTGAATTTGCAATCAAAAAGTACTTATTTTTTTAAATTAAATGTAAGTTTCTCAAATGAAAGCCACTTTTGTGAATTTTTTATCATTTTTTCCATTAAAAAATTAAATTGTAAGAAAAGCACCTCCGAAAAAAGTTTTTTTGTAGGGCTGAGAAAATGTCCTATTATTTTCACTCTGGAACTTTGAAAATCAGGCCAACCCGAGCAGACGGTAATAACTTGGGAATAACATTTTCTGATATTTGATAATACTAGCCCAATAAAAAATTTTGTTATTTATAACAAGATTTGTTATTCGTCGTTATGATTTTTTTGTTATTGGATTGTTATTGTAATAACAGACTAATCAAATTTTTAGTTATTTTTCGAACAAATCTTTGTTATTATTTTTTGTTATTTTAACAACTAATCCGATCATCCCAATAACAGTTGGAGGTATTCTTCCATAACAAAAAATGTTATTGCAAAGTTGTTTTGGCTGTCTACCAATATCAGACCGATAACAAATTTTGTTATGATAACATAAACTGTTATTAAACCCTTATGCAAAAATGGATTTTTCAAGAAGAATTCATAACATTTTTTGTTATTTTAACAGTATTTGTTATTGAAATGGCATGAATTTTGTTATTACCGTCTGCCCGGGAATAGCTAGATAAAGCCTCACAACAAATGCGAATCGATGGAAATGATGTTTTCTAAGCGTCACAAAATTAGCCAATGATTTTCAGAAACTATAAGTCAGATTTTAAATGTTGAACATTAAAACTTTTGTGATTTTTTTGTATCTTTTCTATAAAAATAAAAACATGATTTTAAAATTCAGCTTTAATTTTTGAAAAGGACTGAAAAAAAGATGATTTTGTTGATTAGGTAACCCTTAATAAATTTCATTTTCCAGGATTTAAATTCATTGAGCGACTTTCTTTCAGACACTAAATGTTCGATTGTCAAAGTAAGAGAAAGAAAATTAGAAAAAATTGTGTCAGCTTTTCAAAAAAAATCAATTCATTAATTGAATCTATTTTTACAATCAAACTTTGATTCAAATCAAATTTTAGAAATCAATTGACCAATCAAAATAACGCTTTCATTTGATGTTTTAAGTCAGGTCTGTCCAACGCGACGGCTTTTCAAAATAGTTCTATGACCGGCCCTCAACCCTCTAACGCCCATTTTTGGGATTCCTCTAATTTTTGGATTCTAAATTAAATTTCACTGCAATTATTCATTTTTTCAATCTGCATTAGTTAATAAAGAATTTTAATAAATAATCATTAAAATTTCGTACAATTTGGTCGATCCAGTCACGAGTAATGTGGAAAAACTTAAAAAATCTCGATTTTGCTCTGGGAAGGAAGGGTTAACCCTGTTTATGAAATATAAAAAAATGATAGTCTGAATTAAAAAAAAAGTAAGCTTGAGATCAATTTTTGAAATGTTATAACAACGTTCTTCATGTTTAAATTTAATTCTTATGATTTTTATATTGATATTTTTTAACTGAAAAATGATGCTAGAAAACAAAATTATCCATTTCGTAAAATTGTGAAATATAACTTGGATTGTCAAAAAATATACAAATTGACTCTGAATTTAAATTTATTTCAGTTTAAACTGTGTTTACATTACATTGAAGTTTTTTTTCTATTTTTTTTAAATAAATAACTAAGCAAAAACTTATTTATTTTTCTTCAACAATTTTTTTGTGATAAAGTTTAATTTGAAAAAAAACGCTTAAAAAAGCAAAATATTCGTATTAATCGCTGCAAATATTTAAAAAATATTAAAAAATGTCTCAAAATGAGTCAATTAATTTGGGAAAAAATATATTTGTCCATAAAATTTGAATTTCAAAGAATAACGAATTGAAAATTTTCAAAACATTTTAATATATATGTACAACAAGGTTTTTTTGTAAAAGATATTCGAATCCAAATTTCGTTTGAATAAATTTTATCATGTATTCGTTTGAATAAATTTTATCAATGTTCTTTTTAAATTATATCGAGGTATTTGATTGCAATCTTCAAAAACAATAACTATACAATTTTAAACAAACAAAAATTAAAATATGTCAGATAAACACATTTTTGAAAGTTATCTTTGTGTTTTATTCTTAAAATCAAGATATACTCTTTGACTTTTTTCAACTTTTACTTCTTCAGAAAAATCAGATATGTTTTTTTTTCAGTCGACTTTGGCCTTATATTTCACTAATATTTTCTACTTTTTTTTAAATCATATTAAATATGCTTTGGTTTTTGTTTTGTCCCAGTTAATAATTTGAAGTTAAAATAACTATGCTTTGGTTATTATTTTGTCCCAGTTAATATTTTGAAGTCAAAATTACACTGAAAAACACTGAAAACACTAAACACAGAAAAATCGGAAAAATCATTCAAACAAAAACAGCAAAAGCAAAAATAATCCAAACATAATGATTAAATCAGGGTATGATAAAAAGTAAAAGTATGAGCTATTCTATAAAAGTGTTCCAAGTTTGCAATCATTCCATATTGGTATGACCTTTTATTCTTTACAACCTAACCCCGCCTGCAGGTGGGTTTCGTTTTAAAATTAGCTTAAATCTATTTTTCAACCAATTTTTGATCTTTATAAAAAATATTTTTTTGGGTAAAGTATGGCTTTTTTTTCACTAATATTTCTTATATTTTATGAAAAATCAATATGCAGTATGTTTCATGCCTCTTAATCTTTTTTAAGTTTTTTAAATAATGGTATTATTCTACATGAGAACATGTGAAAACCAAGCAAATAATAGAAAAAGTAACCGTTAAAAATACGAAAAAAGATGTGTAAAAGGTAATGAAAGAAGATGGTAGAATAATCCAAATACTATCATAGCCAATCATCACCTAAACAAGATAAATGGGTAATTCTCTACCAACTCACACGATATCGGGAAAAGTTGCCCCGACCCCTCTTCGATTTGCGTGAAACTTTGTCCTAAGGAGTAACTTTTGTCCCTGATCACGAATCCGAGGTCCGTTTTTTTGATATCTCGTGACGGAGGGGCGGTACGACCCCTTCCATTTTTGAACATGCGAAAAAAGAGGTGTTTTTCAACCATTTGCAGCCTGAAACGGTGATGAGATATAAATTTGGTGTCAAAGGGACTCTTATGTAAAATTAGACGCCCGATTTGATGGCGTACTCAGAATTCCGAAAAAACGTATTTTTCATCGAAAAAAACACTAAACAAGTTTTTAAAACTCTCCCATTTTCCGTTACTCGACTGTAAAAAATTTTGGAACATGTCATTTTCATTATATATCAAAATTTTTGTAATTGTCTACTCTACAACTTTGTAGAACATTGTTACACTCTAAAAAATAACCCTGCAAAGTTAGAAAAAACACGAAATTTTAAAATGAAAAATTTTGTTCTAAATGAAAAAATGACCCTCCTGTGTCAATGTAGATTCGAAAAGTACATTAAATTTCCCATAAAATGACATGTTCCAAAATTGTTTACAGTCGAGTAACGGAAAATGGGAGAATTTTCAAAACTTTTTTAGTGTTTTTTTTCGATGAAAAATACGTTTATTCGAAATTCTGAGTACGCCATCAAATCGGGCGTCTAATTTTACACAAAAGTCCCATTGACACCAAATTTCTATCTCATCACCGTTTCAGGCTGCAAATTATTGAAAAACACCTCTTTTTTCGCATGTTCAAAAATGGAAGGGGTCGTACCGCCCCTCCGTCACGAGATATCAAAAAACGGACCTCGGATTCGTGATCAGGGACAAAAGTTACCCCTTAGGACAAAGTTTCACGCAAATCGAAGAGGGGTCGGGGCAACTGCTGTGTGAGTTGGCGGAGAATTACCCAAATGCGAAATTAAAAATAAAACCAAAAAAAAATAAATAAGAAAACAAAATTTCGTGCAACTTAAGTTACTCATAATAACCGTTTGACACCTTTGAAAAAAACATTTTTTTAAAAAACAAACTTGGACATTAGAGTAACGTGACAAACCGACAAGCAAAATGTAAGTTTTCTTGTCTAGCGATATGATATAAAATGGTTAAAACATCAATCGTGTCGTTTGTTAGCTAAGCACTTTTTTTTTGTTTCGTCCCGATGAAAGACAACTTTTTAATAATTTAATTCATATGATGATTTTGTAATTCATTATAATGTCAATGATTAAGGATGATTTCATGATTTAAGAAAAAATTTCAGTTGAAGCAGACAATACATTTCATTTTTGAAAACTATGCAAAATTTATAGCGTCATGTAAGCTAGATGGTTGACATTTTTTTTAACTATTATTCAAAAATGGATTTTGTTATTTTCACCCACTCAGACTTGCTGAAATAGGATTGTTGCAGATATGCATTTTTTATTATTCTGCTGCTGCATTTTGATCCCATGGTAATGACCTTTCGCAAAAGTTGCCACTTGCGGACTCGGGGAAGAGAGGAGACGCAGGACACGTTAATCTGTGCCAAGCTGATGACCACGGAGCAGTCCCGGATCGATAAAAAAAACGCATTTCACAGTGGCTGCTGCACTGCGTCGTCGGTAAACCGTTAATGATCATTATTCGGTGAGTTTTGGACGATCAACTCGGCGGCGGCGGGAAAAAAGAGGCAACTTTTCGATGGTGCATTTCTGGGAACGATGTGCGGAGGCGTCTTGAAGTCCCGGACTCACTGGGACTTTGCAAACTTTGTGGCTGACATTGATGATGATGCCCAGATATATGTGATTTTTATATCGATCCAGCGTGGAGAGTTCGATGTGGGCCTGGTGGGACCGAGAGCGAAAGAGGGATCGTTTTGGACGACGGACTTTCGAAACTTCTGAACCGTCAATTTATGGATGACGGCACTGTGACGTGCATTGACCTCTTTGAGGAGTAGATTTTTTTTTGTTGTGAAATTACCGCTCTCAGGTGTGGTAAGCATGATCAAAGTATGAAAAGTGATGCAGTGGTTTGTGGGGAATGACCTCATTTTATACAAATTAAAAATAATCCTACCAATTAGATCGAATTTTGAAAACCAACCCTAGTCACTATCATCAAATGTGGTGATCATTTTGAACTAATTAGTTCGATGTGCATCGATAGAGCTAACGACTTCCCGGCAACTGCAACCAACCTGCAATGCAAACGCATCAACCTTCATCATCATCACCATCGTCCCGAGTCCTATCTCATCAAACGTTCAGGCAACATTAGACAGCTTCACTGTTTGCTCAACGAAGCTTGGAATCAACCAAACCCAGCCAGCTAACATGAACGCAATGACACACCAGGGCAGGGCTAATTTCCTGTTTCCAATTGGCCACCGACATGGCACTCTTCCGGGAGACTACACCACCAACGACGACGAAAAAACCCGCGAACGACATAATTTGATCGAGGAGTGATTGATAGGCCGGCCGGCCGTGTACTTTGGACTGGAAAATTATCGTTCCACGAATTAGGAGGGGAGAATTTTATGACTTTTTATGTCATACTCTTATTACACGTTCAGAGATACCGGTAGTAGTGGAGCCCAGAGTCGGTACCGGTTGTCCCGAGTATCCCCGCGGGAATGATGTAAATAGAGGTGTGTTTAAGTTACCAAGGGAATGTTGGTAGAAATATGTTTAATTTTAATTTTGATGCAATAAAATGGATTTTTGGAAAAATTATTAAATATTTGATTTGAACATTAAGACTAACAAACAAAAATATCAACTCAATCAAGATTTTTTTTAAATTTCACAGTGTCGGTGATGATGAAAATGAAAATTAATTTCTGCTAGGCATGAAAGAGGCAAAGCCGGTTGAGGATCTGCCCCGGGTTTAATTCTGCCAAGAATGTCCCCACCAGCAGAAGTACCACAGTGTGTACACGCCAATTGACTGCAACAATGTTGCCAACCACCAAGAACCAGGAGGAAAAAACCAAATCGAACGTCGGCGTTGGTCGCACACTCTCCAGAGCCGGAACCCTCGTTCCCATAAATTATCATTCATTATGAATTTGTTATGTAATTATTCATGTTTGGGAAAATAACAAAATGGCATGGAAATGCGGAACGACTCCGTTCCCGCCACCGGAACGGTGGGGCAGGGTTGCCAGGAATATGATTTTGTCATCGGTGTCATAATTTGAAATTCGAATTACAATTTTCCCATTTTCTATATAACTTCTTTAGATGTTTTTGTTTGTTTTACATTGCCAAGAACTTCTTTGACCCCGTTGGGGCTACAAGAGTAATATTGAGTATTTTTTTAAATAGTAACCTTGAATGTCCATTCCTAAAAATAGTTTTTTTTTTCGAAAAGTTCGGATAATTTTCTATTAAATTGCCTAAGGGATGATGGAAATTGGACCTCTGCGCGGATAGAAATACTGTAAGCATCCGGTAACTCTATGATGTTGAATTCCTAAATCGTCCTCGATTTTTTCAATTTTGCTTCAAATATTTTCGAAATTGACAACATTGCTGTTTAAAATCGGAAAAATGTTGACAATTTTGGGAACATTTCAATGTTTCCAAATTCGGCAACATAAATTTACCGGATTAGCTTACAGGATTTTTATCCGTGTGGTTGCTGTAATTCAGCGAATTGAAAAAAAAAAACAAAGTTATTAAAGTCTCATCCAAACATTCCTACATTTCGAACACCAATATCTACGCAACTAATGTTCCATTATTTAATGTTGAAAATTAAAACATTTTTAAAACTTTATGATCTTTTGGATTTTTTATTCATAATTTCGGCATCAACCTTACATTTTCAATGGGCGTAATATTAAGTGTTTGGCCCTCTTGAAATGTTAGTTTTGTTTTTTTTCTTCCACAGAAATTTTTCTCTCCATATTTCTAAATGGCTTGACAAATGTGAATTTATTTCCCTAAAACATATCAAAAAATTCAAAAAATCAAAAAAACGTATTTTGGGACATTGATTCTTGCTAAAAACAAAATGTAACTTTAAAAATCGGTATAAAAATCCGTGTACCTATTTTTGCTGTAGAGTTCTGATCAATACCTACAACTAACAGTCAACTGCTCAAATTAATTTTCGAACATTTTTTTCACCATCTTTATGTGGTCATATCATGTTGCACAAATATTTTACTTCTTTTATTTAATGCAATTATCTTGTTCATTTTTGCATTTGCATTTTCAGGTCTTTTTTTTAACAATTCCAATCAATATCTACTGCTTTTTTGCAGTTTTAATCATTTTAATTCAGGGCTGTGGAGTCGGAGTCGGATTCGGAGCCAGAGTCGGTGGAGTCTTTTTGGAGACTTGGAGTCGGAGTCGTCAAAACTTTAATAGCTGGAGTCGGAGTCGGCTGAATTGTATGAGCTGGAGTCGGAGTCAGAGCCGGAGTCGTAAATTTCTGATAGACCCGGAATCGGAGCTGGAGTCAGAGTTGTCAAAAAATTTAATATAATTTACGAACTTATTAATTGTTCAATATTTGTTATAATTCATATCAATTCCCATTTTTTTATATTTTAAATTTATTTATTGAATTGCGTGCACTGCGTTGACATTTTTTTGTTAAATTTATGTTTTGGTTCAAGCTATTCATCAGATTCCATGATGTTTTTGAAGCATTGTGATTGGAAAGCTCACTATAAGTATTTAACAAAAATAATTATGTTTTTAAAACATTATCAACTATCATATCAAGCTTCTACTTGGAACGCGACATGCTCATTTTGTATGTAAATAAAAACAAATCAAAGTGTCGTGCTGAACACATTTCAAGCTGACAAAAAATATCGAAAATAAGTTGAAACTAATTTTGTACTACAGTTGAACCGGCGCTCTTATGCCTCGCATATGCAACTTTGCATATACGAGTCATTGAATTTATTAGATATATCGATTACCGCAATGTTTACAATTTACAAAACTCTTAAAGTGTTGAACCTTAAATAATATCGTTGAACAACTCCGTTCCCGCCACCGGAACGGTGGGGCAGGGTTGCCAGGAATATGATTTTGTCATCGGTGTCATAATTTGAAATTCGAATTACAATTTTCCCATTTTCTATATAACTTCTTTAGATGTTTTTGTTTGTTTTACATTGCCAAGAACTTCTTTGACCCCGTTGGGGCTACAAGAGTAATATTGAGTATTTTTTTAAATAGTAACCTTGAATGTCCATTCCTAAAAATAGTTTTTTTTTCGAAAAGTTCGGATAATTTTCTATTAAATTGCCTAAGGGATGATGGAAATTGGACCTCTGCGCGGATAGAAATACTGTAAGCATCCGGTAACTCTATGATGTTGAATTCCTAAATCTTCCTCGATTTTTTCAATTTTGCTTCAAATATTTTCGAAATTGACAACATTGCTGTTTAAAATCGGAAAAATGTTGACAATTTTGGGAACATTTCAATGTTTCCAAATTCGGCAACATAAATTTACCGGATTAGCTTACAGGATTTTTATCCGTGTGGTTGCTGAAATTCAGCGAATTGAAAAAAACAAAGTTATTAAAGTCTCATCAGAAAATTAAAACATTTTTAAAACTTTATGATCTTTTGGATTTTTTATTCATAATTTCGGCATCAACCTTACATTTTCAATGGGCGTAATATTAAGTGTTTGGCCCTCTTGAAATGTTAGTTTTGTTTTTTCTCTTCCACAGAAATTTTTCTCTCCATATTTCTAAATGGCTTGACAAATGTGAATTTATTTCCCTAAAACATATCAAAAAATTCAAAAAATCAAAAAAAACGTATTTTGGGACATTGATTCTTGCTAAAAACAAAATGTAACTTTAAAAATCGGTATAAAAATCCGTGTACCTATTTTTGCTGAAGAGTTCTGATCAATACCTACAACTAACAGTCAACTGCTCAAATTAATTTTCGAACATTTTTTTTCACCATCTTTATGAGGTCATATCATGTTGCACAAATACTTTACTTCTTTTATTTAATGCAATTATCTTGTTCATTTTTGCATTTGCATTTTCAGGTCTTTTTTTAACAATTCCAATCAATATCTACTGCTTTTTTGCAGTTTTAATCATTTTAATTCAGGGCTGTGGAGTCGGAGTCGGATTCGGAGCCAGAGTCGGTGGAGTCTTTTTGGAGACTTGGAGTCGGAGTCGTCAAAACTTTAATAGCTGGAGTCGGAGTCGGAGTCGACTGAATTGTATGAGCTGGAGTCGGAGTCAGAGCCGGAGTCGTACATTTTTGAAAGACTCGGAATCGGAGCTGGAGTCAGAGTTGTCAAAAAATTTAATATAATTTACGAAATTATTAATTGTTCAATATTTGTTATAATTCATATCCATTCCCATTTTTTTATATTTTAAATTTATTTATTGAATTGCGTGCACTGCATTGACATTTTTTTGTTAAATTTATGTTTTGGTTCAAGCTATTTATCAGATTCCATGATGTTTTCGAAGCATTGTGATTATCTCAACTATTATATCAATCTTCTACTTGGAACGCAACATGCTCATTTTGTATGTAAATAAAAACAAATCAAAGTGTCGTGCTGAACACATTTCAAGCTGACAAAAAATATCGAAAATAAGTTGCAACTAATTTTGTACTACAGTTGAACCGGCGCTCTTATGCCTCGCATATGGGTCATTCCATCTCAACTGTGCACGAAAAAGTGCAAATTTGAAAATTACCCTCTCCGATCCTGCTCAAATTTGGCAGAGCTGTTGATACTATCAAAACATGCAAGAATCCCAAATTTCATCCAAATCGGACCACCCCCTCCATTTTTGTACCTCCTCAAAAAATCGACTTTCGGCAATTTTTGACCAAACCTCCTAGTTTCAAACGGCGATAGCTCAAGAACCACAAATTTTAGAAGGTCGGTCTTAGACTCAAATTTGAAGGAAATTGGACGTAGAATTCATTTCCGTGATCAACATTTTGATTAATTTATTTTTTCTACCTGTATTGCGCAATTGAAAACTTTAAACGGCCGTATCTCAAAACACCCCAACTTATTTTTTTTATTTGACCTCACCATCGTGTTCCCCGGCCAATTTTACATAAGAATCACTTATCGACAGAAATGAATATGTTTCGTTCCAGAGATATCGAATTTTAAAGTTTTGTGTTTTTGAGATTACCTACATCAGCTTCATTTGCCGCATCTGCTAGAAGCACACAGGTGGGCTGATCAAGAACTGCTACCTGGTGTTCTGGGAGATGATTGATTTAATTTATTTTTTTAAATGTTACGCAAATATTTATCTAAATGGCTAATAGGGGAAATTCTCGTATGTTTGGCAGGTTAAGTCCTCGCTCCTAGTTTCGTAACTATTTAAACAACAAATTTTGCAAAACTTTCGATAGAAACTTGCTTGTTTACTTCTTATTGAGCTATTTATAACTCGAGTTCAGTTGAAAACGCTTTTAATCAGCTGTAATTGAATGCCAAAGCGCTGATATGGCAACATTAGAGGAACGTTGGAATTAGATGCTGTTCCCCTACCTTGATCAATCTATTTTTGTGAAAGGAATATTTATTGGGTTATTTTGAATGCACTGTTTTTTACGTGTTGCTAACCGTTTTAGAGTGGGTCTCGTGGCGCAGGGGTAGCGGCTTCGGCTGCCGATCCCGATGATGCTATGAGACGCGGGTTCGATTCCCGCCTTATCCACTGAGCTTCTATCGGATGGTGAAGTAAAACGTCGGTCCCGGTTTCTCCTGTCTCGTCAGAGGCGCAGGAGCAGAAATCCCACGTTAGAGGAAGGCCATGCCCCGGGGGGCGTAGTGCCAATAGTTTCGTTTAACCGTTTTAGAGTACCTCCTAGGCCATGACTAGGGCCTTTATCATGGGCGGTAGCAAAATAGTGTCATTCAGCAAAAACCCCAAAACCTGCTTTATTATTATTATTACTATAGTTTATTATTGACACTTTACCATAATTTGGCAAATCTGATTTATGGTTCAAAAGATTGATCATATTAAATCAATTTTTATATTGTGAGCCAGCTCCATTTGATTAAAAGACGATTTTGGTCAAGTTACATTTAATCCAAAAATAACCTTATACGTGAGGACAGCAGTTGTATTGTGTTCCAAGAATCCAAGAATGATAAAAGAAAAAAAAAACACTGTTGTTCGGAGGGTATCTAAATCATCGCAACTAAATATGGGGAATTAGCCGCAGATCAAACTTTGTGATTTTCTTACATTTTTCAGTTTTATACTTTCCAGAAATCCTTTTTCTACTCCTTGTGATCGTTCTTCATTAGAGTACAACGTATCAACAAATTTTATTCATTTTAATTCATATGTTTTACTCAATAATGTATCGTGCACTTATTGTTCAGTGTTACTAACAAGATTAATTGCATTTTCCTGCTTGCTCCGTCGGAATACAATTCTGCCCTTTACTGTGTGTCGTTATTGCTCTGTCCTGTGGGTTAGCACAAAAATTCACCTGATTATTATTATTTTTTTTTTTTTTTTTGAGCAGATAAACATTCGCGATTAAACTCCAGATTCCTACAGTGTTATACAGTTAATTTTTGCCCAATTTGATAAAGATTAATTATGATGAAATATTATTTCAATAAATGACCAGGTAGTAGTTATTGATCAGCCCACCTGTGTGCTTCTGGCAGATGCAGCGAATGAAGCTCATGTAGGCAATTTCGAAAACACAAAACTTTAAAATTCGATATCTCTGGAACGAAACATATTCATTTCTGTCGATAAGTGATTCTTATGTAAAATTGGCCGGGGAACACGATGGTGAGGTCAAATAAAAAAAATAGGTTGGGGTGTTTTGAGATACGGCCGTTTAAAGGTTTCAATTGCGCAATACAGGTAGAAAAAATAAATTATTCAAAATGTTGATCACGGAAATGGATTCTACGTCCAATTTCCTTCAAATTTGAGTCTAAGACCGACCTTCTAAGATTTGTGCTTCCTGAGCTATCGCCGTTTGAAACTAGGAGGTTTGGTCAAAAATCTCCAAAAAGTCGATTTTTTGGGGAGGTACAAAAATGGAGGGGGTGGTCCGATTTGGATGAAATTTGGGATTCTTGCATGTTTTGATAGTATCAACAGCTCTGCCAAATTTGAGCAGGATCGGAGAGGGTAATTTTCAAATGCTGTTTCGCTTCAGATGGAATGACCCATATGCAACTTTGCAGTCATTGAATTTATTAGATATATCGATTACCGCAATGTTTACAATTTACAAAACTCTTAAAGTGTTGAACCTTAAATAATATCGTTGAACAAGTCTTTTTTTTTAAATGCCTTAAATCGGGGTTATATATTTGTTATAATTAAATTATTTTTTCAAATATTAGAATTTTCTCATGACGTTGTGTACTGGGCTGGATCACACAATGTTCGTCTTCTCAAATAAATTCAAAAAAGCTTTAAAAATAGTTACTTTGAAAATTGTTTATTTCAAAATCAGGGTATCTTTGATAGTAACTGCACACCAATTTTCATTACTGAATTCAGTTAAATCTACTGAAATCTGTACTACTAAAATTTTCAGTAAATGAAAACTTGCTAAAAAAAAAAACAAATGAAAATTAGTGTAGCTAGCTCATCAACTTAAAAAAATGAATGTAAATTTAAAGTAGTTAAATAAAATGTTCCAATTTTTTAAACAACAAAATTCAAATTTACTCAGAAAATCGTTGTGCTGAAAATGCGTTTTTTTTATTTAAAATAAAGATTAGGTGTCGGAGTCGGAGTCGGAGCCGGAGTCAACAAATTTTGGAAAGCTGGAGTCGGAGTCTGAGTCGGCTAGAATTGGTAGGCCAGAGTTGGAGTCGGAGCCGGAGTCAACAATTTGTGGAAAGCCGGAGCCGGAATCAGAGTCGGATTCAGCTTAAAGCCGGAGTCGGAGTTGGAGTCGGAATCGCTTGAAATATTACCCGACTCCGCAGCCCTGTTTTAATTAATAATTTAATTATTAATCACAGTATTTGTGTTACTTTTTAGATGTTTTAAGCTTTTTACACATTTTGATATACACTTAATCCATTAGCTTTCAAATCACACCAATTTTTGTCAAATTTTTATGTGGACATACTTAAAAATACTTAGTAAAAAACTTGAATACTGAAAAGGTTGACATAAAAATATTATTTTTTTTAAACATTTTCAAGTCGCACTGAACCAAAAAAAACATTTTCTTGATTTACTAAAAAAATTAAAAAATCTTTTTTCCAATGCTTTTGCAGTATAAAAAAAATAGTTTGAATGTTTTTTTTTAATGATTTTTCAGATCGTAATCAATAATCATAATTTGATATATTAACTATGAGGAAATTAATTTTTCTGAAAATATCTAGAAATATGGAGATTTTATTGAATTACTTCAGTTCTCTTAAAATTCAAATGGATTCAGAAGATTATCAGTGTCTTGGCTATTAGTGTCAAAGAAATTTTTTATTCGAAATTGTTTTCGGTGCTAATGTTAGTCATAATTTAAAAAAATGCATCGCTGTGGAATCATTTTTTTATCGTCTTTTTTATTTTAATATAGGACAAAAATATTACAAAAATGGTTGCATTGCACTATTTTATAATTTGCGTGAAAAATTCCAATTTGGACGGTAATTTAAAAAACAATTATTTTATTTCTTCGCATCAAAACTGATAAAATTACACAACATTTTTCGCCCTTTCGAAGCATGCAGAAATCATGCATATTGGCAAAGTTGGAACATGGCTTCTTTTCATTAACTGCCGTAATTTTTGGCAATTCATGTAATTTTATTCAAACAATCATACAGTGGAAACAAGAAATGTCAGAGCAGCAAATCAGATTTTAATTTCATTTTTTTAATTTTTAGTTTTATTGTTTGTTGTGTTTTTTTTCTGAGGCAAAGCAAAAGCTAAACTTCAAATAATTTAAATAATAATTCGATAGCAAGATTGTAACTTGAACACTTTGCTCGTGGTTCCCCTGTTAACGATTTGCGGAATTCATTTTTCTCCGTTTGAATCCTGGAGGTTTGTTTTCAGAGTCTTATGTGAAATGACTTTCTCACAAGGTGATTTTTGCTTTAGATGACTGCAATAATTCATCAAATTAAGCCATTTCATGTTCTTCAAATTAGAACAGCAATAGATCACAGTCCCGTTTCGAAATAAAATTTAGACCTCGATTCCAACCAATCTGGCAGCCCAGCAAATGCAAATCTGTCCGTGCGCTGTTGCGTCCAGCCAGCCCTTCACGTACTGACCACTACTACTGGCACTGCTGGTCAACGCAAAACGCAATCCTTGTTCTGGGGGTGCGCTTATGATATAGTAATTTTAATGGTATGTTGATTTTTACTGTTTCCACCGCACCACGACACAACCCGGGCCGTGGGGACTGGGGACCGTTGACGACCGTGGGCAGTTACGACGACGTCCAGCAGCAGCAGCCTGTTGATAACAAGGCTCGTACAAACTACCTGAGTGAGGGGGGCCAAGCCCCGCAAGGATGAATTAAGAGCGAGCGAAAGAAATTTCAAACTAAATTATAGGCAATCAACAAGGGGTAGATTTATTGCCACTTGACTCTCGCCGAAGGTTTACTCTTTCCAAGTGTCCGAGAGTATACAAGAAGTACTCTCGACCAGCATAGAGACAACAACCGCCGCAGCAAATCTGCGAGCCAATCACTTGAGATGCCATTTACGAGGGGTCCCCCTTCGCGTTGATATTTTTTTTCGGCAACTCGTCCTTGAGCCCCCCGGCAAGCAGGTATACACGGGGACCCTCCAAAAATGTAGGTAACCGACCAATCATTCGCTGCCGACACGATCAAAGAATTGGTTCATTTATCGGAGGCGAACGGCTCATTAGCACACTGCCCGAACAAACTACTTGAAAAACAAACCCTCGCGTTGCGTGCGTGGACGACGACCTGCGCAAGCCAAGTCCCGTCGTAATTGCTTGCGGTTCCAAACATCGGCGGCGTGATCCGCGTGGTCCGCCAAGTGTTTTGAGCAAACATCCAGCCAAGTTTGGCGCGCGGAATTTGTTTTCTCTGGTACAAATCTCTTCAAACTACCAGGTACTCCTCGACGAGAGGACGGCCGGCTGGAGTCGCTGTCTCAAGAAGTGCAACCCCGGACTGCCTGCCTGTGCAAGATGATGGATTGATTTGGAGCTTTGGAGTTGTGTGCAAGACCCACGAAGAACCTTCAGCCAATTGGTGCTTAGGAGGGAAAAAAAGTTAGAAAATCATACCTCGCGAGGTTCTGGAAGGTAGAGCGAGGCCTTATCTGCGGGTTTGTTTTTACTTTCGTTTGTGCAAAGTCGTGAGGTATGAGTTTGACGTTTGTATCAACGGTCGGTCGGTCAGGTCGTGAGCGGTCACTTAGGGATATGGGAAAAAAGTGCTCCACTGGAGTGCATACAAACATTCCACATGCTGGTTATGGGCTGAGGGTGTTTATTTGGTTAATGAGGAGTTGTTGAAAGTAGGTTGAACTTTTGAACAACTGGTAATATAATCACAAAAATTGGTTTAATTTGTTTTTCATATTTTCGATTATAACTGGTGTAGACAAAAATATATAGGGCTGGAATTGGGGGAACGTTTTCCAGTGATTACGACTTCAACTCTAACTCCAGCTCCCAAAACGTTCCGACTCCGATTCTGACTCCGATAACAACTCACATAGAAAGTTGATGAGAATAAGCCGACTCCGACCCCTGGATCTGAAGATTAAGCAACTCTGATTCCGGTTTCTAAGAATTTTCTTACTTTGAATCCAACTCCGGGTCCTCAAAAAAAAATCCGACTCCTTCGTCACCGGCTTTGACTCCACAGTAGGGTGACAATTAAAAAAAATCGACATCCGGGATACCTTCTGACTCCATTCCTTTGGCAAACAATAGTAATTGTGCATATTTTGAGCCAAATCGGTTAATATTTTCTGAAAAAAATTGTTCACGCAAAACCAATAACTCGTTAGGATTAACTCGGATCATTTTGCAGTCTTGGACAAAGTTGTTAGTCATACAATTTTACACGAGAACCTCACACTTGACAATGTTCCGACACATTTAACGGTGGAATTTTGAAGTTTCTGCTTTCCCCATACATTTTGACCCAAAAATGGCACAGTTACATATTTTTACCTAAAGAATCGAGCAAGGGAGTTTCAATTTTCCTTTTCACCCTACTCCACATTCTAGCATAAAATACACAAAAACACAAAGTTGAATAACAACTCAACATTATTAAATGGTTTACCTTGTGTGTGGACGACACCTATTGCAAAGTCTCCTCTTAGCCAGTACGACTGCCATGGCATGCCACTGAATGTCAGCCAAATAACTTCATAATCAAAGGTCGAATCAGCAATGTATTCAAATAGAAATTTGCTGTGAATTTTCTAATATTAGAATATGTATATTGTAATATGCCCTGGGTGGCCACTAAAGTCGGGAAATCGAGAAAGTCGGAAATTTGCGTTTTTTTTGTCAAAAAATCGAGATTCTCCTGCATATTTGTTTGATGAATATTTTCTATCTCTTAATTTTTTTTAATATATTGAAAAAAATCAAATTAATTTCACTCAATTTGTCCTAAGCACTTAACTTTAAATTAAAGTTTCTTTTCACTGTTTTCCTATTCAACCTTAGATTGAAGTGGTTGTGTACGATATTAAATAATCTAAGACATATTAAATAATTAAGATGTTTTTAATAATATAATCTTGGAATCAATTAATTTTAATTTTTGACTAAGTTTATCAAACAAAGGGTAACATCTGATTTCAAACTACAACAAAGCTGATGACAAACTTATAAGAAAATAGAGCTAAATTTCAACAATTATGACCTCCGTAAAATTTTGAATCTGTTTCATTCTATTCAAATTGCTTGAAAAAAAACGGCTTTAACTTTGGTTTTAAAATACTTTTTTTGTGGCAAATATGTTTCAATGATATGTTCAATGTTCACTGTCCCAAATATTTTTTTTCCAAAATGTTTTATTGCTTTGAAATGTGTATGATATAAATAAGTGTAAATATATGTAGCTTGAGTTTCATTTATCAAATAATCATAAGTATGGAAAAAACTAATTTAATCCACCTATGTGGTTGGAGCCTTCCTCACAACAATGACTGTACACAAGTTTCATCTATTTTTTAGATCCGGCTTCCAAAAAGTACATCGATATCACTTAAGTGGCCATATCTCGAGACAGGGTTGCTAGATCTTCAATGTTTTGGGCTCGTTGGAAAGGTTTTTTGATAACCTAACCAACGATGGATCGGATGATGGATCCGGACAAAGTTTACATACATTTAAGTGAGATCCGGCTTCAAAAAAGTACATCAATATCACTTAAGTGGCCATATCTCAGGACAGGGTTGCCCGATCTTCGATGTTTTGCACTCGTTGGAAAGGTCTTTTGATAAACTAACCAACAATGGGTCGGATGGTGGATCCGGGCATAGTTTACATACATTTAAGTGAGATCCGGCTTCAAAAAAGTACATCAATATCACTTAAGTGGCCATATCTCGAGACAGGGTTGCCAGATCTTCAATGTTTTGGACTCGTTGGAAAGGCCTTTTGATAACCTCACCAACAATGGGTCGGATGGTGGATCCGGACATAGTTTACATACATTTAAGTGAGATCCGGCTTCCGAAAAGTACATCAATTTCACTTAAGTGGCCATATCTCGAGACAGGGTTGCCAGATCTTCAATGTTTTGGGCTCGTTGGAAAGGTTTTTTGATAACCTAACCAACGATGGATCGGATGATGGATCCGGACAAAGTTTACATACATTTAAGTGAGATCCGGCTTCAAAAAAGTACATCAATATCACTTAAGAGGTTATATCTCGAGACAGGGTTGCCAGATCTTCAATGTTTTGGACTCGTTGGAAAGGCCTTTTGATAACCTCACCAACAATGGGTCGGATGGTGGATCCGGACATAGTTTACATACATTTAAGTGAGATCCGGCTTTAAAAAAGTACATCAATATCACTTAAGAGGCCATATCTCGAGACAGGGTTGCCAGATCTTCAATGTTTTAGACTCGTTGGAAAGATCTTTTCATAAACTAACCAACGATGGGTTGGATGATGGACCCGGACATAGTTTACATACATTTAAGTGAGATCCGGATATATGTGAAAACACATTTTTATACATAACTTTTGAACTACTTAGCGAAACTTCAATCTGTATAAAACTCGATCTATGGGACCCTAAACCAAGTCGAATGCAACAAGTTCGGGTCAAATCGGTTCAGCCAGTGCCGAGAAACATGAGCTAGTTTGTTGGTCACATACATACATACACACACACATACACACACACATACACACACACATACACACAGACATTTGTTCAGTTTTCGATTCTGAGTCGATATGTATACATGAAGGTGGGTCTACATCGTTTTTATACGAAGTTCATTTTTAGAGCAGGATTATAGCCTTACCTCAGTGAGGAAGGCAAAACAATTGTTTTTCTTAAAAAAAAAAAATCAAAGACCTGTTTTTCGTTTTGATTCAATAAAAAAATATTTTTAAAATTACAAAAAAAAATCGTAGGTATTTAGGTTATCACAATAATTTTTTAACATGTGTCTTTTCTAACATTTTGCATAAAATGGGTGTTATAAATGCAGTCTGAAAAACTGGATAACTTATTGAAAAAAATCATAACCGTCATCAGGGTGACATTGAGTGTTAGCAGTGAAATTAGATCATACAATTTTTACCAACATCACCATTAAAAACAAAACTAGATATTTTGATTTTTTAAACAAATGAAAACTGTAGTTGTATTAAACGCGTTATTAGATAAAAACAAAATTGAATATTCAGATTTTTGTATTCTATGTCTCCATTTCCAGTTCCTTTGTATTTCCGATTTGTTGAATGTTGAAATAATATGAAGCATTAAGTTATTTTGAAGGACTGATTATAAATGTTTTTCTTCTGAATCAATACAATGAGTGATTCCATTTTTAAATTAATTTTTAGAAATTTATTGTTATTTTTCTGTTTTTTTTACTAAACTGTCAATATTGTGATTTTTGAACTTGTTTAGAAATTTCTGTTGGTAGTTTTAATACTGACTTTTTCATTATTTTATTTTATATAATTTTGTTTTGTGTCTATGTTTGAGGTTCTGAAAAAGTCGGGAATTTAAAAATGGGATTTGAATGGTCACCCTGTAAATATGCTCATTATTTTAAATAAGAATATTTTTATAACAATTCAATAGCTTCATCGAGCAATTCCAGCACAAATCAGGATTTTTTCTGGTACTTTTGTACCCGACCCTCTCCGATTTCAATGAAACTTTGTAGACATGTTATCCTAGGCCTATATAAGTCATTTTTGTGTATATGGAGCCAATAGTACTCGAGAATAACATTTGAGAAGGGCGTAAGGTATTTAAATATTTTTGTATTTTGCAATTTAAAAATTACTGTATCTCGAAGCCGTTGCATCATATCAAAAAGTGGTCAAAGACAAACTTGTAGGAAATTGGACGGGCTTTCTGAAACAAAAATACGCGCCACATCTATGAAATTTTTCGATTTTTAAGTCTAAAACTTAAATTTTAAGGTGATGTCACGATTTTTTTTCGTTCAAAATTTTTGAAGAAATAGCCTAAAATGTTACTAAAAGATTGACGAAAAATGCAGGATGGTATGTCTCTCCTAAAAAAATATAAAAATCATTTACTAAAACTGTTTTTTTTGAAAAGTGGTCTTAACGTCAAAATTTTAAAAAAAACCGGTAGTGTGAATCGATTCCCCAGATAATTTTACATAAAAGTCTCCATATTGACCATTGTCCTATGTCCAATCCTTGGGAAGATACTGCGGTTTTAAAAATAAAAATCTGGAGTTTTTTTTTTGAAAAGGTCCAATAAACCAAATTTCCAGTTTTTTGCTTTTTGGGTGTTTTTAGAACCGCCTTGAGTCAGGGGTATTAAAAAACACCCAAAAAGCAAAAACTGAAAATTTGGTTTATTGGTCCTTTTCAAAAAAAACTCCAGAAATGTTGAAAAAACGAGATTTTTGGTGGTTTTTGGCATTTTCTATATGACAGACTTGGTTTTTTAGTCTCGTAAATATTTTTACCGGAAAGCTCGTCCAATTTCCCATAAGTTTGCTTTTGACAGCTTTTTGATTTATATTGTTTTTGTATTTACGTAATCAAATTTACTATCCTGGTTTCTACCACACTGAAAAAAATATTATATTTTCAGTTATAAGCAATGTAATTAAGCTTATATCTGTAAGCCCTTACATCCAATTGAAATGCTGTCAAAGGCAAACTTATGGGAAATTGGACGAGCTTTCCGGTAAAAATATTTACGAGACTGAAAAACCAAGTCTGTCATATAGAAAATGTCAAAAACCACCAAAAATCCCGTTTTTTCAACATTTTGCCTTCCTCACTGAGGTAAGGCTATAATCCTGCTCTGAAAATGAACTTTTTATTAAAAGCTCCTAGACCCACCTTCATGTATACATATCGACTCAGAATCGAAAACTGGACAAATGTCTGTGTGTGTGTGTATGTGTGTGTGTATGTGTGTGTATGTATGTATGTGACCAAAATTCTCACTGAGTTTTCTCAGCACTGGCTGAACCGATTTTGATCAAACCAGTTGCATTCGACTTGGTTTAGGGTCCCATACATCGCTATTGAATTGTTTGAAGTTTCGATAAGTAGTTCAAAAGTTATGTATAAAAATGTGTTTTCACAAATATCCGGATCTCAATTATATGCATGTAAACGATGTTCGGATCCATCATCCGACCCATCGTTGGTTAGATAATTGAAAGGCCTTTCCAATGAGTCCAAAACATTGAAGATCTGGCAACCCTGTCTCGAGTTATAACCACTTAAGTGATATTTATGTACTTTTTTGAAGCCGGATCTCACTTAAATGTACGTAAACTATGTCCGGACCCATAATCCGACCCATCGTTGGTTAGGCAATTGAAAGGCCTTTCCAATGAGTCCAAAACATTGAAGATCTGGCAACCCTGTCTCGAGTTATAACCACTTAAGTGATATTTATGTACGTTTTTGAAGCCGGATCTCACTTACATGTATGTAAACTAAGTCCGGATCCATCATCCGATCCATCGTTGGTTAGGTCATTGAAAGGCCTTTCCAATGAGTCCAAAACATTGAAGATCTGGCAACCCTGTCTCGAGTTATGAACACTTAAGTTATATCTGTGTACTTATTTTTCTGGATCTAAAAAAAATAGCTGAAATAAGTGTCCAAACCACTCATTTTACCGATGGTTGGTAAAAAGTGAGGAAGGCAGCATCCACATAGGTGGATTAAGTTAGTTTTTATGTGAGAACAGCGGCAAAAATTGTATAATGATCAATCAGAAAAATCTTTCTTGAAATACCAATTTTGAACTTGACAGCATTTTTGTTCGGCCAAAATTGAATGAAGATACATTTGGTCGAGCTTTATCAAAATTTAAATAAATTATTTTTTCCAATGCACGGAAAAAAACAATTCTCGAAATTATGAATTAAATTCACGAATGCGAGAACCACGAAGGAATATATTCACATTTTTAGTGCAAATGCACCATACTCATGAATAAATTGCTTCGTGGTTCTCACATTCGTGAACTAAATTCACGATTACGAGAATTGATTTTGGCATCTTGGCAATTTATCTGTTTAATTTTATTTTATTTTTGAAGTTTTCGAGTAATGCGAACAATTTCAAATTTATTTTTAACCAAGTTGTGTTTTAGCTTATAAGTTGACATTTTTGTAATTGCACGGAAGATGACATGTTGGTTGACATATCAAAATATTGTTTTTTTTTTTTTTTTTGAATTTAGTTATTTTGCGAAGTTGAAACGATTGTCCACACTCCATACAAATTTTTTTTGTAGGAAATTGTCCACGAGGGGGGGCGTGAGGTTTCCAAAAAAAAGTGTCCACGTGATTGGTGGATGGTCCCATCTCTCATTTCGAATTCCCATAATTGGATGCAAATTATTCAACGCCGTAAAAAAATTCCCCGCGAACCATTCCCCATTAGTGCAATCGCTAATTAATCGAACTCACCAGTGCGGCTTCACCGTCACCATCCAGGACAAGATTCAATCACCACTACCCCCCAGAAATTTCAGCAGAGCGCCCAGATCATCAGTCGCAAAATTCGTTACACCCCGATACTGATTATTTATTAATTTTACCTTTCATCAATCTCACGTTGGCAGTGCACCGGGCCGGGCTCGCGCGCCAGTAAATCCGGATGATGTCCAGATGTGGCCTGGATTTGGGAACGGCGGACCATGTATTTGCGCACGCGGTGCTGACAGGTGACAGTCGACGGTTCTGGTTGCGGGATGGACAAACACGCGCGTGTGGTCGTCATTAGTTGGTGTTAAATAAGTAATGTTTGCCGGGCAAATTTACATTTTAAATGGGAAGGGATTATGGATGAGCAGGCAGATGTGATACCAACATTGGTTCCGTGTTCAATTTGATGTTGTGGATATGATAATTGATTGAATTTGTTCAACTGCAGCGTGTTACAAATTATTTGCAAATTTGTATTTAATTAAAGCTGTACGATGTCAATACTTTTTTCGATTTGATCCCAAAAACAAATCGAATTGTAATCGAGTGAAAGATCAAACAACTTTGTACTACATCTGTTCCTTTCACCTTTTCTCCAGCTTCAACAACAGCAACACCTTGCAGAACTCGGACAAGGTGGTTCTCCTTCAGTGTGAATTTGAATACCTTGCTTGTACTTTCCATGGTTTCCAGCCTCCTCGATACATCTCAGCGGCACCGTCACCGTTGCTCTTCATCAATCTCGATCTCGAAAGCGTTCCAGCCGTACGTGTAAGCTCAAATTGCATTGCAGCAACTGCAGCGTCACTTGAAGGGAGCAAACAAATAAATACAGGTGTACCTTTTAGTTCGATTCTTTGACTTGGCACCTTAACCCTCAACTGATAGCTTGACATTTTGTTTTCCATGTTGAATTGAAGTCTGTTCATTGAGGGTTAACATCGCCAAAATGCACACGAAAACGAGAGGATGCAATCAACCGTTGCAGAACCTTCGAGGTTGGACCCCGAGCGAGACATGACTTGACAGCTAAGGTAGGACCTAAATACAAGGAAAGGGAGGGACGTGGTGCACCCACTAAGATAAGAATCATATGTAGATGATGATCGGAAAGCTGCTACTGCGCGCACCACGTTGGGTCGCGTTGGTCGCGCGCGATTTACAAACTGTCAACTGTCAACTTTTGGGAAGTGAGCGGCCCAGGGGAGAGAGTGCTGCAAGTCATCGTGGGACGAATTTGTGGCTGCTAATAAAATGGTCATGCAATGCGTCGGTCGTTTCGGAAATGTCGTCCTCATGCAAACGGCGTGAGCAGCAACATGAGGTTAATGGAATTGTTGAGTTGGAACTGATGGTTTTTTGATGAAATGCAGAACGAAGCTTCGTTCGCGGCGCACACAATGCGGTATTGTTGATTTGTTTCGTGTTGCACTGGGGGCAAGGAGTTCTGATGTTTGATTGAATGTTTGAAGAGTCATTATGTTGATTCTTTAATTCGCGGTTTGAGAATATTTAGACTGAAAGAGAGCAACAGGAGGATTCTTGGATAAGTTGGATTTTCAAGTATAAATTACACAAAACAACAATATTTTTGGGTCATTCTCTGGTTGCCCCGACCTCTCTTCGATATGTATAAAAACTTTGTCCTTAGAAGTAATTTTGGTCCCTGATCACGAATCCGATGTTTCGATATCTCGTAAGGAAGGATTAGAACGACCCTATTAATTTTTGGACATTAAAAAATACGTCTTTTTCTTTTTTTGTTCTACCTGAAATGGTGATGGTTTAAAAATGTTGTGTCAAAGGGTCAGATATAACAAGATTTTTCATTTTATTACAATACTTCACGAATTACAATACAATACAATACTTCACGAAGAAAAGTCATTTCAGAAAAAATGAATACCTTCAAAAATACCCTATAAAGTTTTAAGAATTGGGCAGTTAGTTTCTAAAATACAGCCTAACAAATATTTCGAATCGATGAAAATGTGTTTTTCTTAGTGTCACCTAAATAGCCTGAAACATTCAACCAACAACTCAGAAACTGTTGCATGCTTATAAAAAATGAAACATTGGAGAAATTTTCTGATCTTTTCAATAAAAAAAACTTGATATTTTTAAAAACAGGTAACACTTTGGCAAAGGTTTGCAAAAAGAAGATTCTCCTCATTTAATACTTTTGATAAAATTACAAAAATTTCACAAGTGTTTATCATTAACCCTCTACAACCTAACCCCGCCTTTAGACGGGTTTCGATCTAAAAAATCGCCAGAAATTAATTTTCCAGCCGATTTTTGATCTTTAAAAAGCATTGGAAAGAAGAACTCTTAAAATTTTAGAAAATTTTGGGGTAGGAATTTTTACTTGTTTTGTTGTGACTTTGCCAATGTTTTTAAAAGTGTCATTTTTAGGGGTCAACTTGGCTGTGTTTTTTTACTAACATTTCCTATATTTTCAGTAAAAAGAAGTATGCAGTAATTTTTATAGTGCCCCAGACTATGCCTCTACGCAAAAGTAAGTGTAAAAACGTCAAAAAATTAGATAGGCAAAATGTTATTATATTAGGTGGTACAATAGGCCAAATATTACCAAAAACAAACATAAACTGAACAAGATAAATGCAAATTAAAAAACTAAAAATAAAACAAGAAAAACATAAAACAAGAGGAACAAAAGTATCTCAAAATGACCTCCTGAACACGGGAAACACAAATATTTTCGAAAAAAAAAATGGGCAGTAGAGGGTTAAAAATCGAATCAACAGTTTCCAAGATATCGTCGGTTGAAAATAATATGCTTATTAGGTGACAAAAGATTTTGTCTTTTGACTTTTGAAAATATTTATGAAATAATAGTTTTTGGCCACAAAGATTTTCCTTTTTAACACTGAAAATTAAAAAAAAGTCGAGAACAGAACACTGATGAAGTCTGCAAGTAGTAGACGAAATACGTATCTGTCAAGATATTAAAAATATATAGCGGAATTAAAAGGAACAACTCGTCTCTTTGTATTCACAGTAATGCAATCTGCTAAAACGCTCAACCAAACCACAAAAAAAAATAGTTTTCGAGATATCTTCAGTTTGAAAATCATCTGACGATATCTTTGCTACAATTAGTCCGATTTTCAATGTCAAAAAGTGATATGATTGGGATATTTTAAAATCCTTTGTATATTTTTGTCCCAACGTCATTTTTATTATTATTTTGATTATCAATGCTAAAAGGTGAAACATATCGGATAATTTTCAGAAAATAAATCTTTATTAAGTAAAAAATCAAAAATCAAACCATCCACATTAACGACCCCCGGGTCTTTTGTGGTCTCTATTGCAAGTTTCTGCTCGAACCTAGGAGTCCGAAGGCTTGAATGGGGAGAGCACCCAAACCTCTTTCTACTCCAAGGAACCTTCCACCCCAGTGTTTGAACTGACGACCTTTGGATTGCGAGTCCAACCGCCGCCAGCGATTCCACCGGAGTAGGCTTGGTTTGGTGTGTTGTTTGTACTTATGGCATGGAGACGACTCCTATACCTGGAATGACTTAACGGCCTAACAACCAAGGCCGGGACCGACATTTTACTTCCTCATCCGATGGAAGGTTGCAGCAGATGGGAATCGAACCCAGAATCATCCGCTTACAAAGCGGACAGCGTAACCATTCGGCCACGCACTGCCACTTTGTCTTTATTAAGTAATTTTATCCAAAGTTGCCTTACTTCAATTGTATTCTTTTTCTAAAATAAAGTTAATAAACTAATAAACTCAGCTCAAAAAATCATACCTCGGAATACTGTGAACTCCTCCCATTTTGAGAATGACACGTTTTTTTCGAGGAATCCGATGTACAATATGACATAGGCTTTTTGGTCAAGACAAGGTCAATGCGCCATTTTAAGTTTTCATAAGACTTTTTCAAATGTTTGGCTTGTTTTCTCGGTCCTCAAATTATTTTTCCTTGATAAGCCAACTAGTCATCTTTCATTTGCAGCTTACATAAAATATGCTTGACTATTTAAAAGTATTCTTAGCTTATATAAAAGTATGCAAGCAACTCTCCTTTGTTGATTGGGGATGAACAACATAAGTATTGAAAATATTTGATATGCTAGTTTTCTTTACGGAATTTTAAATATGGAGAGCAAAATCAGGTAGAGTTGATAGAACTAATGATTTATTGAAAATGATTGTTTCTGTGAAGAATGACGAAAATTGTAGTTTTTTTTGGAAATTGTGATCCACAATCACGACGATCAACCAAATTAAACCTTTTTTTTGCAATTCCATCGTGAAACTATTTACTTTTCCTGTCATTCTTGAACGACGAAATAGCCTACTTTTCTGTACCAAAAATAACAGAATCGAATAGAAACACTTTTCAAAATAAATGCTGAAAAGTTCTACTTTTCAGCACTCAAATGGGTGCTGAAAAGTTGAACTTTTCAGCACTTGTTTCGAAAAGTAACACTTTTCAACATTTTTTTGATTTAAACGATTTATTGACAAAATAAATGAAAATTTTACATAAAATTTCACTCAGTGTGTGTTTTTTGGAATTGCAAAAAATGTTGTATGGAACTTGTTGCAAAACTTGATTTTTTCAGCACTCTTCGTATTTATCCAACTCGGTGAACCTCGTTGGATGAATGTACGACTCGTGCTGAAAAAATCCTCTTTTTGCAACTTGTTGCATAAACTACTATTTTAAATTCTCCGCCAACTCACACAGCAGCTGCCCTGACCCCTCTTCGATTTGCATGAAACTTTGCCCTTAGGGGTAAATTTTGTCCCTGATCACGAATCCGAGGTCCAGTTTTTGATATCTCGTGACGGAGGGCCGGTAATACCCCTTTCATTTTTGAACATGCTAAAAAAGAGGTGTTTTTCAATAATTTGCAGCCTGAAACCACAGACAACAGAAGTAGCAGCTAGAACAAAATAATTGGAATATCGTGGTTAAAAACATGGCGGATGATAAACTAACGCCATCTCGTAGTCTATTGCCACTTGCAAGAATAAGCCTAAATGTAGACTGCAGTGCACCGCAGCTTTTGCAGGAGTTGCGTTCTGATTCTCACCAACATGATTTTTATGATGCTAAGTTTTTTGCCTTCCTCACTGAGGTAAGGCTATAATCCTGCTCTAAAAATGAACTTTGTAGAAAAACGTCGTAGACCCACCTTCATGTATACATATCGACTCAGAATTGAAAACTGAACAAATGTCTGTGTGTATGTGTGTGTGTATGTATGTATGTGACCAACAAACTAGCTCATGTTTCTCGGCACTGGCTGAACCGATTTGACCGGAACTTGTTGCATTCGACTTGGTTTAGGGTCCCATAGATCGAGTTTTATACAAATTGAAGTTTCGATAAGTAGTTCAAAAGTTATGTATAAAAATGTGTTTTCACATATATCCGGATCTCACTTAAATGTATGTAAACTATGTCCGGATCCACCATCCGACCCATCGTTGAAAAGGTTATCAAAAGAACTTTCCAACGAATCCAAAACATTGAAGGTCTGGCAACCCTGTCTCGAGATATGTTCACTTAAGTGATATTTATGTACTTTTTGGAAGCCGGATCTCACTTAAATGTATGTAAACTATGTCCGGATCCACCATCCAACCCATCCTTGGTTAGGTCATCAAAAGACTTTTAAAACGAGTCCAAAACATTAAAGATCTGGCAACCCTGTTTTGAGATATGGCCACTTAAGTGACATTTATGAACTTTTTTGAAGCCGGATCTCACTTAAATGTATGTAAACTATGTCCGGATCCATCATTCAACCCATCGTTGGGTAGGTAATCGAAAGACCTTTCCAATGAGTCCAATTCATTGAAGATCTGGCATCCCTGTCTCAAGTTATGATCACTTAAGTGATATTTATGTACTTTTTTCATACCGGATCTCACTTAAATGCATGTAAACTATGTCCGGATCCATCATTCAACCCATCCTTGGTTAGGTTATCAAAAGACCTTTCCAACGAATCCAAAACATTGAAGATCTGGCAACCCTGTCCCGAGATATGGCCACTTAAGTGACATTTATGAACTTTTTTGAAGCCGGATCTCACTTAAATGTATGTAAACTATGTCCGGATCCACCATCCAACCCATCCTTGGTTAGGTTATCAAAAGACCTTTCCAACGAGTCCAAAACATTAAAGATCTGGCAACCCTGTTTTGAGATATGGCCACTTAAGTGACATTTATGAACTTTTTTGAAGCCGGATCTCACTTAAATGTATGTAAACTATGTCCGGATCCATCATTCAATCCATCGTTGGGTAGGTAATCGAAAGACCTTTCCAATGAGTCCAATACATTGAAGATCTGGCATCCCTGTCTCAAGTTATGATCACTTAAGTGATATTTATGTACTTTTTTCATACCGGATCTCACTTAAATGCATGTAAACTATGTCCGGATCCATCATTCAACCCATCCTTGGTTAAGTTATCAAAAGACCATTCCAAAGAATCCAAAACATTGATGATCTGGCAACCCTGTCCCGAGATATGTCCACTTAAGTGATATTTATGTACTTTTTTGAAGCCGGATCTCACTTAAATGTATGTAAACTATGTCCGGATCCATCATCCGACCCATCGTTGGTTAGGTAATTGAAAGGCCTTTCCAATGAGTCCAAAACATTGAAGATCTGGCAACCCTGTCTCGAGTTATGACCACTTAAGTGATATTTATGTACTTTTTTGAAGCCGGATCTTACTTAAATGTATGTAAACTATGTCCGGATCCATCATCCGACCCATCGTTGGTTAGGTAATTGAAAGGCCTTTCCAATGAGTCCAAAACATTGAAGATCTGGCAACCCTGTCTCGAGTTATGACCACTTAAGTGATATTTATGTACTTTTTTGAAGCCGGATCTTTAAAAAAGATGAAATTTTTCTACAATTCCATCATATCAGCCATTGTTGGTAATAAGTGAGGAAGGCTCCAACCACAAAGGTGGATTAAGTTAGTTTTTTTTATAAATTTACTTTTTTGCTCTGAATTAAACTTAAAGTTATCCGAAGCGATTATCAAAATAATTACCTTCGACATTTAAAAACTATTTTTAGTCTACACATCAATTATCTCGACGAAAAAGAGGCATGAAAATTTTGATGAGAATGAGAATGCACCCAACCACGTGCTTTTCAATGTTGTTGCTTACACTTGATAGCAGCTCGGGAGAGATGTCAAATTTCCTCTGTGACGGCAGCGCCACAATTGGCTTGCCATTCTTGATAAAATCGTTGCAAGCTTTTACACAAGGTGGTGATCGAGCCAAAACGTCTGTTGTCTGTGCTGAAACGGTGATGAGATAAAAATTTGGTGTCAAAGGGACTTTTATGTAAAATTAGATGCCCGATTTGATGGTGTACACAAAATTGAAAGTTGTAAATCAGACAATTACATAAATTTTGATATGTAAACATAAGGGGTTTGCTTGTAATCATCACGAGTTATCGCGATTTTACGAAAAAAATAGTTTTGAAAAAGTTGGTCGTCGTTGATCATGGCCGTTCATGGTCACAAACACGTAACTTTAACAAAACTTTTTTTTCGTAAAGTTGCGATGACTCGTGATGGTCACGAGTAAACCCCTTATGTTTATGTACCAAATTTTTGTAATTGTCTGCTCTACAACTTTGTAGAACATTATTACACTCTAAAAATAACCCTGCAAAGTTAGAAAAAAACACAAAATTTTAAAATGATAGAAAGTTTTCGAAATGAAAAATGACCTTTCTGGGTCAATGTAGATTCAAAAAGTAAATTAAATTTCCCTTAAAATGACATGTTCCAAAAAAAATTTACATTCGAGTAACGGATAATAGCAGAGTTCTTAAAACTTTTTAAGTGTTTTTTTTTTTTTCGATGAAAAATTCGTTTTTTTTTTCGGAATTCTGAGTACGCCATCAAATCGGGCGTCTAATTTTACAGAAAAAGTCCCTTTGACACCAAATTTTTATCTCATCGCCGTTTGAGGCTGCAAATTATTGAAAAACACCTCTTTTTTCGGTACCACCCCTCCGTCACGAGATATAAAAAAAGGAGCTCGGATTCGTGATCAGGAACAATAGTTACCCCATTAGACAAAGTTTCACGCAAATGGAAGAAGGGTCGGGGCAACTTTTCACGATTTCGTGTGAGTTGGTAGAGAATTACCCATTATTTCGGCCAACGAACTCAAAAACCAAATGAATTCAATACTAATTTCTAACATGTATAAACTTATATATTTTGTTAAATTTCTTCTAAAATATTTTTTTGTTGTTCATGTTCAAGCAAAATCCTGATTTTCCTCCTGAAATAATACCGTTGCCGACTGCTTCATCACCCAGCGGGTGGTCACCACCAAAGGGGGTCACCCTCCACTGCAGCAGCTCAGTCGGTGGCAGGTTTCGCGTGTGTTGAACAAGTAAGCGCTTCCTCGTACAGAGGCCCAACATCCCCGAAGGTACACTCCCGACAAAGATGCACGTGGGCGTCCTCCTCCCAGTAACTACGCCAGCAAAAGTCGGAATGCACCCCGTTCCGATTCCAGCTGTCAATTGGCCCCGGTAGGAATGGGAAGAAATTTGTGTTCTCGTTAAAAATTATATAAACTATTGTTAAACCTACGCGCGTGCGCGCCACAATCGTTGAGCCTTGACAGTTCGTTGAGCCTCCTCCGCGCGAGCGCGGTCGAAGAAAAGGAATGTCACCCAGGTCGACGACGACGTCTCTCCTGGGCAATAATAGGAAAGCCCATTTAATAATGCAATAAATATTAGAATTTAGCAGTCCACCCCCGTCGGCAGAGGCATCCCAAATTGGACACGGTCAAGCGATTTCAAAGAACTGCAAGGCAAAGAAAAGACCA